>NC_056746.1:264525708-264693208 GCF_019279795.1 Protopterus annectens | reverse complement strand
AGAGGAGTTGTAGTATTGTATGAGGAAGTCGGGAGTGTCAGAGAAGTATGTAAGAGTGGTACGGGATATGTACGAGGGTAGTGTGACAGTGGTGAGGACTGCGGAGGGAGTGACGGATGTGTTTAAAGTGGAGGTGGGATTACATCAAGGATCAGCTCTGAGCCCTTTCTTATTTGCAATGGTGATGGACAGGTTGAAAGACGAGATCAGACAGGAGTCCCCGTGGACTATGATGTTTGCAGATGACATTGTGATCTGTAGTGAGAGTAGGGAACAGGTGGAGGAGACCCTGGAGAGATGGAGATATACTCTAGAGAGAAGAGGAATGAAGGTCAGCAGGACTAAGACAGAATATGTGTGTGTGAATGAGAGGGAGGATAGAGGAATGGTGAGGATGCAAGGAGTAGAGGTTGCAAAGGTGGATGAGTTTAAATACTTGGGATCAATAGTTCAGAGTAATGGTGAGTGTGGAACAGAGGTGAAGAAGAGAGTACAGGCAGGATGGAGTGGGTGGAGAACAGTGTCAGGAGTGATTTGTGACAGACGAGTACCAGTAAGAGTGAAAGGGAAGGTCTGCAAGAGGGTAGTGAGACCAGCTATGTTATATGGGTTGTAGACAGTGGCACTGACAAAAAGGCAGGAGTTTGAGCTGGATGTGGCAGAGTTAAAGATGTTAAGCTTTGCAATGAGTGTGACGAGGTTTGACAGGATTAGGAATAAGTATATTAGAGGGTCAGCCCAGGTTGGAAGGTTTGGAGACAAAGCCAGAGAGGCAAGATTACATTGGTTTGGACATGTGCTGAGGAGGGATGCTGAGTATATTGGGAAAAAGATGCAAAGGATGAAGCTACCAGGTAACAGGAAAAGAGGAAGGCCTAAGATAAGGTTTATGGATGTGGTGAGACAGGACATGCAGGTGGTTGGTGTGTCAGAGCAAGATGGAGAGGACAGGAAGAAATGGAAAGAGATGATCCACTGTGGCGACCCCTAACAGGAACAGCCGAAAGAAGATGATGAATCATTATGTGTATAATATTATTTAAAAAGATTGATATATTTTCTTATCGTTTGAGCTCAGGTCATGGCTGAACAGGGTCAATAGACTAGTCCGCTTTCACAGTTAACAAATAATAAATAAAATAAAATAAATAAATGTGTTTTTCATTGATCAAGCTCATCAGCAATAATTCATTTTATATATAGCTACATACACACACACACACATGCACACACACACACACACACACACACACACACACACACACACACACACACACACACATACATAGGTTCATAGGTAGGTACTAGGCTATTGGCCCTAGGGCCTATATAAGCATAGCCAAAAAGGTACACTGGCTTTCGTCACCCAAGAAAATTATTTTCCTGTGCCCCTGTCAAGCAGAGCCACAGAAGTGATCCCTGGGGTGAATTTCCTATTTCCCATCCAATCATCAAGATTTTTCTTGAAGAGTGCTAATGAGGATCTTTGTTTGATATAGATAGGTAATTTGTTTCAGAGTGTGGGAAGTCTCTGAGACAGGAATCTATCCCTCCAGCATGTTCTGTTTATTGTTTTGACAAGGTTGAGGTTCCTAGAGCGTGTAGCTCAAAGGGTTTGGGATTTCTTTAAGTGGAGCATGTCCAACAGCTCTGGGTTTGACATAGCTTTGTATGTTATGCAGAGATCACCTCTGAGTAGGCGAAATGCAATGGAATAAAGCTGGAGTTTTTTGAGACGTTCTGCGTAGGGCATCTGTTTGATGCCAGTAATCCTCTTTGTGAGGTATTTCTGCAGCCTTTCCAGTTGTTGTAGATGTCTTTCTTGTGAAGTACACACCAAAAGGGGCATTGTATTCTATAATGGGTCTAATGAGTGACGAATAGAGGGTAACAATGACCTCTTTTTTCCTGGATGAGAAACCTTTTATGATGAGGTGTGCCACGTAGAAGGATTTCCTGACTACTGTGGCAATGTGATTATCAAAGGAGAGACTACTGTCCACCTGTGTCCCAAGCTCTCTTATCATACTTTCAGTGTTAAGTAGACTACCGCCTATGTGGTAGTTCATGGGTACAGAGTTTTTACCAAAGGAGATGACAATGCACTTTTTGACATTGATCTTGAGGCCATAGCTTTGACACCAGGCATCTGTCTCATTGAGGCTCTTTTGTAGGATGTCCACATCATTAGGAGTTTTGATTATGGCTCTGAGTTTGCAATCATCTGCAAACTTCGTTAGCCAAAGACTTTCTGTGTTAGCTTGTACTTCAGAGAAGTAGATACCAAACAAGAAGAGGACCCAGGACTGAACCCTGTGGTACTCCACTTGTCACTGGTCTGAAGTCAGATTTGGAGTGTCTGCTACTTTCACAGTGTGGGTTCTGTCAGTGAGCCAGTTGGTAACACATCTTGTGACACAGGAATTTATACCTAGTTTAGTGAGTTTATCTATAGTTCCAGAGTGGGGGATGGTGTCAAAAGCCTTGGCGAGATCTAGATAGGCTGTGTGAACTGAACTACCTTATCCTCCCTCCTCTATGGCTTTGGTGACTGCTTCAAAGAAGTCTATCAGGTTTAGGAGACATGGCCTACATACAAGAATACACGCGTGCACACACACACAGACACACACACACACACACACATATTTACATGTATGTGTATGTGTGTATGTATGTATGTATATCAGCATCTTCCAGTCTTCCAGCTCCTCCCAAGCTCCCTAACTAATCTGAAGTTTGCAGTAAGCTGACATATTAATGAACTCATTAGTAACAGCAGGGCTTCCATTGCCATAATGACTATCAGTCTCTTATGTTTGCATTTCATAGCTGCAAAGTATTAAAAGTACCTGCAAATCCAAAGGCCCTAGCTAGGCTTATATTTTAAGTACCCAACTAAAGGAGCTTGTAAAGCAGACTGGCATCTATATAAAAGGTTCACACTTACAACTAGTGACCCTAGAATCAAGTAATGTCATATGAAAATCAACTTTGAAGTCTTAATCTATTTAAATGAATGATTGTCTTTTATATGCAGGTGACATTTAAATAATGAGACACCAACACAAAACCATTAAAAAGGTCATATGCAAATAGTATGCTTAATTAAGTTAATTAAAGAACTAGTCTGATTTATTCAATGAAAAAGGCTAAGGAATGCAACAAGGTGTCTTATTTCTTAGGGGGAAAAAGTGTGATGAATAAATGGGTTTATTATGACATCCACGTAGGCCAATGTAAGGAAGTAATGAAATAAGACATTTTCTGTCTCTGGAGTTAATGCTGAAATAAACAGATGAAGGTGGCATTTTTATTTGAAAGAAATGTTTAAAATGTTAGAAGCACATAATGTGCCCTGAACAGGATACAGAATACTTTTCAGTTTTATTACTGCTTAATGGCTGGTGCTCCATATGGAAAAGCCATTAATTGTATGAAACTGCTGTAGTAGATGTTTACAATCTCTCCTGGATATCAATTACCACAGCATGCATTTCTATTCTAGGACCATTAATGAAACTTTTATTTATTTATTTTTTATTGACATTTGTTGACTGGGAAAGTCCACTGGGTGAGAAACCCATTTTCAGTGGAGACCGGGGAGAAAAGCTCCACAGTGAGTAAAATAACATCAGATTACAGTAGATAGACAGTTATATAATTTTAGAAAGAAAGACTTTAAACTATAAATATAAAAAAAAAAAAGACAACAATTATCACATCATAGCAAACTTTTTTTTACAAATACTGTAGCACCTTCTAGTTAACATAGAAGTGAAGATAAAGACATTCTGCTGAAAAAAATATATATTTAATCCAATTTAAGTACACTGCATTAAAAACTGAGATATACACTAGTACCCACTCACATATACACACACATATATATATATATATATATATATATATATATATATATATATATATATATATATATATATATATATTTATGTGTGTGTGTGTGTGTGTGTGTGTCTTTTTTTTACCAGGAAATAAGTTAGGGAGAAATAGTAGGTGGACTGGTCGTTAGTAATTAGTCATTAGTGATTGGTTGTTAATGATTGGTAGTTAGTGATTGGTCGTTAGTGATTGGTTATAGCTTTGGACAGTGGGATTTATAAGGAGAAGACAATGGGGGTCTGGTATTAAGGGGGCAAGGACATGTGGTGTTGTTTAGATAGTAGATTTTTACTGAGGATTTAAAAGCTTTAAGGGAATCTAATAAAGTAATAGATGTTGGTATGTTGGTAGAGCATTCCATAATTTAGGTATGGAACAGGAGTATAGGCTTTGTCCTGCTCTTTTATTTGGTTTTGATATAATCAGAAGTTCTTTATTTGTAGACTGTAGATTTCTAGAGGGGGTACAGGGTTGAAGGGTTGACAGTAGAGCAGGGCATTTCTCTGAGTTACATACTAGCTTGTGAGACAGTTAGTTTGGTGTTAATCAGGTATTGAGAGAATTCATACCAATTAAAAGCATTTTGATAACTTGGCAATGATGGGTACAGTGTTGCAAGCTGGAGGCAAATTTTGTAATGTTGTAGTAGCAGCATTGTAGTTTAATAAAGAGGGAGGAGTGAAGGTTTGTGAAGATGGGAGTACCATAAAAGAGGGAGGGAAGTAGTAAAGACTTAGCCAGCTTGATTTTTGTGGGTCCATCCATGTACGTTTGATGCCTTTAGAGTTTACCTAGTTTAAAGTGAGTTCTTTTTATAGTGTTAAGAATGTGTTGCTCATAGGAGAGTCTATTGTTATACTAAGTAGTTTTGCAGAACAAATAACCCTTTTATCTTGGGAGCAAATTTTAAAGTTTTGTGGGGTTGGCTTGGGGCAGAAAATAAGTAGTTTAGTTTTTTGGCATTTACAAGTAATTGAGAGTCATTAGGCCAGCTCTCTATGGATTCCAATGATTTTTGGGTTATTTTTATGAGGTCTTGAAAGTTGTTGGAGGAGGATATGATTGTGGAGTTGTCCGCATATTTTATGAGTGTGGTTTGAAGGGATACTAGATGTCAATTGTTTATGAAAATATTTAAGAGCGGGAGTACGTGGATGGACCCTTGGGGTATTCCTATTTTATTTTGCAGATAGGTATATTGTTTGGTCTCCCATTTCACTGATTGTTGTCTGTTGTGTAAGCAATTAGCAAACCAGGACAGCGTATGTAGGGAGCAGCCTATTACTGACAGTTGAAGTAGTTTGGTATGTGACACTGTGTTGAATGCCTTGGATAAGTCCAAAATGACTACTGAAGTTACTACACCTGGATCTAAAGCCTTGTTCATAGTATCTGTGAAGGAGAGGAGAGCAGTGGTGATGCTTTGGGATGGACGAAAACCATGTTGTGTTGGGGAGAGGAAGTTGTCTATGAGGTGGCTGAGTAGTTGCCAATGTATACACTTTTCTAATATTTTGGAGATGGAAGAAAGAATAGAGACTGTTCTATAGTTAGTAAGGCCATTTGTATTACCACCTTTGTGGAGTGGAGTTATAATGGAATTTTTCCAAATTTGTAGGATAGCTGTTTCAGAGCTGGATCGGTTTATTAGAATACTGATGGGGTATGCTATTGAGTTAGCAGTGATTTTCAAGTATTCTGGGGGGAGGTTGTACGCGGATAGGGAGCAGGGTTTCAGTTTTTTTTTTAAGTTTTAGAATTAGGGAGGTGGGAACAGATTTTAGGGAGAAACTATGGGTTTCTGGTATTGCTTTAGTGGTAGTTTTATGGGATGCAAGATGATTGGAAGAAGTTTATATGGTTGCTTGCCTGATGTTTGTATTATTGGTGGTGTATGGATTTGAATTTGTAGGGGGTTCAGGAATGAGTTTAGGATGGTATCAATAAAGGGGGAGTTGAATGTATGGGCTGTATGTTGCGGGGGTCATGTCAGGGGATGGAGATGGATTATGAGTGGTTCCGGGATTGAGGAGAGAGGATACAGATTTCCAAAAATTATTGGGTTTGTTTTTATAGGTGGATAGTTGTTTTGAGAAATTGTTTTTTTTTTGTCACTGAAGACAAGATTTTTGGCTTGGTTCCTGAGTTGTTTAAAGTTAGATTCATTTGTCAGTGTCTTTGTTACTGCATCAGACTTTCCAGGCTCTATCCCTAGCTAAAAGTAGTAGTTTTGTAGGTTTAGTTAACCCTTGACCAGGGCTAATTTTGATTCTTTTTGTTTGTGTAGGGGCAAGAGAGTTAAGGGTATCTAGAAATATTTTATTAAAATACTTAACAGCTTCATCTAGTTGTAAGGAATGTAGAGGGCTCCAGTTATGGGCTTTAGAATGGTGTTAAATGTTGATGGGTTTAACTTAGTGAGGTTTCTGGTTGTCTTGTAGATATGGGGTTTTAGTACCTGTGTTTGGGTTCTATATGTGAAAGCAGGTAGATGATCACTCAGGGAATCGGGTATGGAGCCTGAGTTAGTGAATTTGTGTGGATGGAATACAATAATCCAGTCAAGGGTTGTTTCAGGTTGTTTATTTTGTATTCTGGTGGGGCATGTGATAAGTTGCATGTATTTGTAGAGATTTATGTTATATGTTGGGGAGTTCAATTCTAGGTTTTGCCAATTTATGTTTGTATCCCCTAGTATTATAGTTTTTAACTAAAGCACTCCACTGTGTATGTTAGCTGCCCCCCCCCCCCATCCTGTGCTTCCTAACAGCAATCTCCCTTTGTATGCTTTTAAACTATTTGAAAGCCCTGCCCATTTTTCTATTATTACTGAACCCTTTCTCTTTTACATTCTGATCTTTCTAAATCCCACATATTCCTGGTAAAAGTGGTTTATTTTATTTCTATAAGAAAGGTATGCAAAACAAGTAAGTCTAAAGTACCTTTTCTGTAGACTTGCACATCTGTGAAATCAGGGCCAGCCAAGGAGTATGTGGGATTTAGAAAGACCAGAATTTAAAAAAGAAAGGGTTTAGCAATAGTAGAAAAATGGGCAGGGCTTTCAAATAGTTAAACGGGATACAACAGGAGACTACTGTTAGGAAGCACAGGATGGGGGGGGGGGGGCAGCTAACAAGCTAACATCCATGGTGGAGTGCTTTAGTTAAAAAAATTAAATTAAATTAAACAAGGGCTAGCAATTAACAATTTTGTTGAGAGGATAAAACATACTTTCTGCACCTTTTGAAAATAACACTGATCCTGAAGTTACCCAGTTCAGTTAAAGAGTCACACAGACCAGTAGTTCAAGCTTGGGAGGGATCCTGGGAAAAGTAATTTAAAAGATGGAACAAAGCTGGGTACTCCATCTGATGAGACAAGCAGCTACACCAAGGGGATTTTACCCTGGGAAAAGTAATTTAAAAGATGGAACAAAGCTGGGTACTCCATCTGATGAGACAAGCAGCTACACCAAGGGGATTTTAAACTAGAGTTAAATACTACATATTATGGGTCATTGGTTCTGTACTTAGAATAGGACTATACATTTTCTGCAATTCTCCTCTAAAACTTGCAATGCATAAGACATAATACAGGCAAAACAGCTATTTCTTTCTTTTTCTAGATTGAATGTTATGTACTGGTGCTGCTTGGTTCTGTAAATGGATAAAGCTCTATGACCCAAACAACTTGAGTTTAACTTGTGGCTCAGGTACTGCAAGAGCTAAGCAGGTGAGTGTGAGAATATGCAGCTGATGTCAACTTGCTCATCCTGGAGGGAAAAGAAAGGTGGTTTTGTGAGCCACATATCATCAGGTAAGCCTCTGCATGGCACTGAAAATGGCCAGGACTAGGGACATGGGTTTAAGCATCCAAAGCTATCAATACTAGCCCTCAGTAGTATGTCAAAGGATGTATAGGCATGTCTGGAAAGGGCATAGCAGGCCCGGTGATGATGTACAGGCATGCCTGGGGAGGGCAAAACAGGCCCTGTGGTGATGTACAGGCATGCCTGTGGAGGGCACAGCAGGCCCAGCGATGATGTACAGGCATGTCTGTGGAGGGCACAACAGGCCCCATGGTGATGTACAGGCATGCCTGCGGAGGGCAAAGCAGGCCCATTGATGATGTACAGTCATACCTGGAGAGGGCACAGCAGGCTCAGTGATGATGTACAGGCATGCTCGAGGAGGACACAGCAGGCCCCGTGGTATGTACAGGCATGTCTGGGGAGGGCACAGCAGGCCCAGTGATGATGTACAGACATGCCTGGGGAGGGCACAGCAGGTCCAGTGATAGCACTGAAGAAGGGTGATACTCGAAAATTTTGCTTGTAATAAAAGATGTCTTCTGTATGTTTTGAGCGGTCTTGTAGTTTTTTTTTTTTTTTTTTTGGTTGAGGGCACAGCAGGCCCAGTGATGATGTACAGGCATGCCTGGAGAGGGCACAGCAGGCTCAGCAATGATGTACAGGCATGCCTGGGGTGAGCACAGCAGGCCCAGTGATGATGTACAGGCATGCCTGGGGAGGGTACAGTAGGCCGCATGGTGATGTAGATGCTCACATTAGCCACTAGGGCCAAGGTCTCATGTGCTGTCATTGTCAGAATTCCAGCAAAGACACAGACCACTTCCATGGCTGCCTGGATGAGAGTCCTTCTAGATGGTTGGTAACTCTGTGCAGGGGATACTTGGGATGGGGGAATGAATGGGCTCAAGACTGAAATGATGAGTCTCAATGGACAACAGGTAGGGACCTAAAAATTACATAGAAAAAAGTGTTACATTCTAAAGGCAACATTTGAGCTTAGATTTGCCACCAGTATCAAATACATTATATTCACATTAAATGTAAATTATATTACATTACATTTAGTAAAGCTGCAGAATTAATGGATACATAGAAGAGTACAGAGCAGGGGAGTTAGAATTTAGAGATAAACTGCCTTTTCCTCAACTCAGTTACTGCATTATGGCTTAGACTAACAGATATTAGTAATAGCTTTAAACTGTCTTGTTTTTATTATTACGGATTTAAAATATTCTGTCTAAGGCTTTAAGATTTAAACACTAAAGATTTGAAGAAATGAGTGATTGAAAAAATATACCCTGCTGAGCTGTTTTTCATTTTTTTACATTCCATTTGGCAAATGCATCGACCCTAATCAATTAACTTGACTAGATCGCAGAGGAAAAACTGCCATTTGCGTCTAGTGAGTGTTACATAGTTTATAATAACATATTAAAAAGTCCAAAATAAATGCCCCATTCCCTGGCTCACAAAGTGATTTTAGCTATCAAGAGTACAGCTGAGGGAGAACCGATTTCTAACTCCCCCCAAACAGAAGCTACTCCCATGGTTCCCCTACTTGTGTCATACCAGCTCATTTGTTCCTCCAGGAGATAGAGACAATAAGGTGTACCCAAAGTGGGGAACATTGCTCCAGCCCATTCATCCCTGCCTAGAGATATGATCACCTCGTGCATTCCACCAAGAGAGAGAGCAAGGTGTACCCAAATGGGAAACATCTCTCCAGCCCATTCATCCCTGCCTAGAGATATGATCACCTCGTGCATTCCACCAAGAGAGAGAGCAAGGTGTACCCAAATGGGAAACATCTCTCCAGCCCATTCATCCCTGCCTAGGGGTATGATCAGCTCATGCATTCCACCAAGAGAGATAGAGTAAAGTGTACCCAAACTGGGGAACATCGCTCCAGCCCATTCGCATTCCACCAAGAGAGAGAGAGCAAGGTGTACCCAAACTGGGGAACATCGCTCCAGCCCATTCATCCCTGCCTAGGGGTATGATCAGCTCATGCATTCCACCAAGAGAGATAGAGTAAAGTGTACCCAAACTGGGGAACATCGCTCCAGCCCATTCATTCCTGCCTAGGGGTATGATCAGCTCATGCATTCCACCAAGAGAGAGAGCAAGTTGTACCCAAACTGGGGAACATCTCTCCAACCCATTCATCCCTGCCTAGGGGTATGATCAGCTCATGCATTCCAACAAGAGACAGAGAGCAAGGTGTACCCAAACTGGGGAACATCGCTCCAGCACACTCATCCCTGTCTGGGGATATGATCAGCCGATTCATTCCCCTAAAGGTGAGAGTCAGGTGTTAGAGAGTGGCCAGTGTAATGGTCCAGTGAAGGTCCCTGCCCCATTCACAAATAACCCTCTTGTTCGGCATTTATTTTTCTGAAGTGCAGGCAAACATAGGGGGATTGTGGCTGACAAAATTTGCAGATGACTGCAAACTGGGCACCATAATTGATACTCCATCAGACACAGACATCCTCCAGAAAGGTCTCATAGAAATGGATAACTGGTGCCAGAGCCATGGCCTTAAGCTAAATGCCAAAAAATGTATAGTCATACCCTTTGGGAAAAACAAGGTAACCCCTAATTACCACATAGGTGGTAATCCATTAAACACGGAAGAAGTTATCAGGGACCTGGGGACCCAAGTTGACAGTAACCTCTCTTTGACACTCACATTGCCAAAGTGGTTAGGAAGACCTTCTACATTGCCCACCTGATCATGAAGGGATTCACATCCAGATCAGGAGAGGTCATTGTACCCCTGTACTCTTCACTTATCAGACCAATGATTGAGTACAACGCCCCATTGAATGTACCTTACCCGACACCTGCAGCAGTTGGAAAGACCCCAAAAGTTCCTCACCAAAAGGATAAAGGGGCTCAAACATATGTCATACGATGCCCGACTGAATAAACTCCAGCTCTATTCAGTCGCATACCGTCTGCTCAGAGGTGATCTGTGCCTGACATACAAGGCCATGTCCAACCCGGAATTAATGGACATGCTCCACCTCAAAAAATCCAAATCCACCAGAGCCATGAGAGCAAGAGACTTAAACCTCAACACGGATATAAACAGGACGTGCTGGAGGGACAGATTCATCACCCAGAGACTCCCTACACTATGGAACAGAATCCCAGTCCATGTGAGGCAGAGCCCCTCACTGACTCTGTTCAAGAGAAATCTTGACGAGTGGATGGGAGATCGTAGGTTTACCCCGGAAATCATTTCTGTATCACTGCTGGACAGAGGCGCAGCAAACTAATGGGTATAGTATTCTCATCCTAAGGGGTGGTGAAAGCCACACACACTCTGGCTAGGCTTATAAATGCCCTAGGGCAGATAGCCTAGTATGAACCTATGAACCTATGAACCCCTCCCAATAATCCATGACATGCATTATCTGTTTGAGTAGGGAATTATGTGCAAATTCCATCCACATCATCCGGTATAAGCCTGCCCTGTCCTCCTCCACAAGCAACTGCCTGTCCTCCCTATAGGCATCAGTAATATTGTAAGACAGGCTGCTTCCCTCCCCCAATTGTGGACAAACTGGCATCCTGTTCCCCAGTCCACCCCCCCAAACCCCAGCACTACTACTACTAATCAGACATAGGTTACATGGATCTTAATCGGGGCTGCATCATTCTATGCCACAGGGCAAAGATATTTTTGTTACCTTTAACATTTTTTACATTAACTGTTTGTCACTGAGAATGGATTCTTTAAATTAGTATACTTTAATGATTTTCTGATGCTTAAGAATTTTGTCTAGTATTCTAAACACTGCGTATATGTAAAGATAAAACACAATAATATTGGAGATTTGTTTTTCTGATATCAAAATTTGGATGATTTTCTTCCTGTTGATAGGAAATCTAAGCTTGTTAAGGATGACTGGACTTGTGCAACTGGCACAGCTTTGAATACTTTTGTTACATATATTAATGACCGGGCTGATAAGAAAAATAATATTAGTCTAAGTGCAAATAAAACACAGTTAGGAAGGAAGTGTCCTCCACTAGTAAAGGTCATTCACACACAATTAAACACAATGCTACTGATGACAACTTTGGAATTCAGGATACAAGTATAAGCGTCTATATCACGTTATCAAAATTTTACTACATCGAATCCATAAAGGTCGAACTTTATTGATCGAAGTAGTAAAATTTCAAATAACGTAAAAAAAAATAAATCACTACAAAAAAAAATTAACTAGCGTAGGCAGGGGGGCAAGCCCCCCCTGCACCCCCCACACCCCCCTACTTATATACTAACTCCGAGACCACACTACATTGAGATAAATGGAAATCTCCCCCTTACAAAGAGTTCCGTTTACCTGCATGATGTTCCTGACTTTCGACATTGTCATGTCGACAATATCGTATTCGGTATTGTCGGCTTATGACAACGTGAACTAGACCCAAGAATACAACAGTCTGAGGAGTCAGAGCATGTAGAAGAAAATAAAAAAGAAAGATGGAGAGAAGTCTGCAACAAATAACTAGGCAGAAAAAGAAACTGACTGGTGTATACAATGCTAAGAGAAATATACTAAACAAAAAAGTCACCCATCTAGAACACCTATATTACAGGCAATTAACACATAGTTCAAAAACAAAATATTCAGTCTACAGAAAATTGCACCATTTTTTCTAATGGAAAAGGTAGAAAAAGAGGTGAGGGACAGGATAAAGTGAATAAATCTTAAGTAAGTTTGAAAAGATTAAACAACATTACCCTAACAAAAAAAAAGAGAAAGACTGAAAATGATAAGATAGTTTAGGCTGTGGAAGTAGAGAGACAGATGAATGAGAATTGCATGCTTGCAAATGATGAAAGTGGTAAAAACAGTGAGATAAATAAGACTAATGGTGGTGAAAATTATTTTTGTAAGAAGGAAAGAGTAGACATTACTGAATTAGATAGGGGAGAGTTTTCATATCCAGTCAGACAATTACTTGTAATTGAAGATTCACTAATTTAAGGAACAATGCTCAAAATCTGCAGTGAGGATAATGAACACTGAATAGTGTTATGCTTGCCAGGAGCAGCAAAACAGGATTTGAGTAGGGCCTTGGACTGCCTTAATAGAAGGTAGTCATAGCTCTCAGCTGTCCAGATTTTCTCAGAATGTCCAGATTTTTGCCTCTTAGTTTTGGTCTGCTCCTCATAAGATTTGTGGTTTCCTTGAAAATCACTAAGGACTTGAAGTAATTTAATAATGGCATATATTCAAGTTTCAGACTTCATATCCTTCAGAAATTAATGCTAACACAAATCCTGCTACTCTAGCAATTGTCTAAATTTATAATAGCAATATTTAAAATCTGTCCCTGTTTTGGGGCTTTTGTGCCACCTTCCCCCATTATTTTAGGCTCTGTCCGGATTTCTTGTGCTGAGTGGCTGAGTGGTATAAAGGCAGTATGGATCTGTTCTTATTCCTTCTGGATCAAATTACCTTATTGTTAAGGACTTGCTGACTGTTAGTACAGAACTTAAAGCTCTCTTAGATAACATGGATTATATGATTGATAGCATGCATTATTTACAAATCACATGTAGAAAAGGGAATCAAGTTAGCATGAATGAGAAGTTTTTTTGTGTGTGTGTAAATGCCTCCATGAAAAAATGACCCATTTTAAAAAATAGGAATGTACAGAACATCCATTCCTATTTTGGGGTTGATGTGTATTTAGACAGGATGGAGTCCAGTTGTCAAGACAGGGAAAGATATTTTTTGCATTAGATATCTTACAATATTTTGCTAACAAAAGACAGGATTTTTGCTGTGTCAGAAATGTAACCATTCATAGAGATCAAACTTTGATTAGTTGTGCTGGTTGTTAATGCAGGAAGCATTAGTAATAAAGCTTTTTTTTTTATTTGGAAAATTCTCTGTGTTCGCATAACATTGTTATTGTTAGTGAAATAGATTAAAAACAATGATTTGAAACTTGTCTGTCAGGATGGAAATATTTTTCTGTGACAGACATTCTAGCAAATAATTAGGTGGATATGTTACAACAGGGATTAAATGTTCTTACAAGACCTGTGATTATAACACACAGAAGATTGTATAATCTTGATAATAAACAACTCTGGAAAAGATTATAGATGGAGTGTATAAATCCCCAAATTCAAGTGCTAATTACCTAGACGAATTTATACATTTTTTGCATGAAACACAAGATTAAACAGACTAAAATAATATTGGTTCTTTTAGATTAGAAAGGAAATTAAGTATGCTCAGAAAAAAAAGTTGCAGATACTAAACAAACCTACCAGGGAACAGAACATAGTTATTGTTTGCATTCCTAAGGTCATAATTGTTATTTCATGTCAAGTTTTAGCACCTTTGATGTGCAGTGATAGTGGGTTTATAAAGGTTAAATCACTGCTGAATAGTTCTGCAAACTAAACTCTAAACCAATGTACAGAACATTATAACAGACTATACAGAAGAAAAACATTCACTATGTAAAGCTAACTGAAATGCTGAATTCAGTGGAAATAAGGCAGAAGGGTTTTAACAAGTTCTGAAAGAGAAGATTTTGAATGCAAAAAAATAAAAAAAATAAATGTTTAACATCAGGATCTGGGCATAAAAGCTCAGGAGGATATATTTTCATAAGAAGAATGTACTTTTATGAGAGAGAGAGAGAAGGAAAAAAGAAACAGAATAAAAGTTGTTTTGAGAGATCGAAGTAGCTGTACTTGTACAGTAACTCATACAGATATTTAAGGGGTGACCTCATTCAGGTTTATGGGACATTTATAGGTGACTACCTGTGGAGATGCTTGGAGTTATCAAAGACTAGTAAAGAATCATCAGGAAAACTATATAGCAGATTATAGAGGAATGAGAGATGTACTAGCTGGTTGTCTGAGGTAGTAGCTGATACTTTGAATAAAATACCAAATTATACTAAAACAAGACTTAATTGCAAGAAGTTACTATTGTCGCAGTAACTGAAACATGGCTAAACATGGCTAAAGCCACATATTTCAGATACTGAAATTCTCCCCCCAGGCTACAACAAAATTCATTCTGATAGGCTCAACAGAAAGGGCAGCAGTATTGCATTAATATATCAAAACTCCTTAAATCTCATTTCTTACCCCAAACCTGTCCCTGCCTTTCAAAACTTAGAATTTCTCCTAACAACTCCTAACAACTCTTCAAATAAACAACAATAAAAACCTAACTATCACAGTAGTCTATATCCCCCCAGGCCAGAACATTCCCATTTTAGAGGAATTTCTATCATGGTTAAACCTAAACATATCAAATAAAACTATAATCCTAGGAGATACAAATATTAATTGGCAAAATCTTACCTGCAACTCCCCAGCCAACAGTATAAATTAACACAGCTTTACTCAGCTTATCAAAAATCCCAACCATGGCCAATCTACCCCCACAATTACTCAAACTCTGGCACCCTACCCTACATACTAAGTGATCACCTCCCAGCATATACCCACAGGACTCACCCTCATATAGTCAATACACACTCCCATAAAACATCCAGAAATCTCACCCACTTTGACCAAAATAAATTCTCAAGCATTCTAAAAACCCATAACTGGCTCCCACTAAAAACTCTCCCCCTAAATGAGGCAGTTAATTACTTTAATAAGCTCTTCTTGGGTACTCTTAATAACTTAGCCCCCATAAGTATCAAGCGATCAAAAGTGAATCACACCCCATGGCTAACAAAATTGACCAAACAATGCATCCTTCATAGAGACAAGGCATGGAAAAATTGGCAAAAACATGGACCATAACAAAACAAAATTAATTTCAAACAACTAAGAAATAGAGCCAAGAAGTTAGTAATACAAGATAAAAAAATATTTCTCCTCTAAGCTAACAACCTTACAAAAAAAATCCAAAGAAATTCTAGAAGTCAGTCTCTACCCTTCTCAACTCTGGAACTCTACAAAATCCCTCTCCTGCACCTGATAAGACCCCTAATCAAATTTCCCATGACTCTAATACCCACTTTATTACCACCATCCAAAAATTAATCAAAGACTCCTCAACAATCCCAAACCAATACACCCAGTATACTAATAATCTCATACAAAACGACAATATACCACTCATTCCTGACAAAAATTCAAATCCTTTAAGCAACTCACTCAACCAGTACCCACATCTTTCATATATAAACTATTAAAAAAACTCAAACTGTGCTCCTTTTCCACAGACAACCTTTCCCCAGAATATTTGCAACTAGCAGCAAATGCAATTGTATATCCAGTTAGTATTCTTATAAACCACTCTCTTGCAGAAGGATACATTCCACATCTATGGAAAAAATCTATTATTACTCCACTATATAAAGGCAGAAGCTCTCACAACCTCTCAAACTATCACCCCATCTCTATACTTTCCCCAGTATCCAAAATCCTTGAGAAGTGTGTACACACACAATTACTCAAGTACCTCATTAATAATAATCTTCTGTCTCCCACTCAACATGGCTTCCGCCCAGAGCACAGCACTATTACAACCCTGCTCTCATTCACTGATACTGTCAACAAAGCCTTAGATACAAGTCACCCCACTTCAGTAATCCTATTGGATCCATCTAAGGCTTTTGACACAGTATCACATACTAAACGTCTGATCCAATTAACAAAACTTGGCTGTGCCCCCAAATCTCTCAACTGGTTTACATCATACCTAAACAATTGACAAAAATCTGTAAAGTGGCATAACGTCCAGTCTCATTATCTGTCAAACAACAGAGGAGTCCCACAGGGTTCCATTCTGGGACCATTACTCTTCAACATCTTTATTAATGACCTCCACAAAGTCTCTCAATTAAGTAAAATTATCCAATACGACGACGATTCAACAATGATCTCTACTTCAAACAATTTCTCTGACCTCCTCACAGTTACTCAAAAATGCTTTTACAGAGATTGAATCATGGCTAAACAATTCACAAATGCTACTAAATCAAAAAAACAAAACTTCTATTATTCTCTTCAAAACCACCAGATATAGACTTCAAAATTTTATCTAAAGACAGAATTGAAATAGAAATAGTAAAATCTGCCAAACTACTAGGCATTACAATTGATGACAATTTCACCTTTGAAACACACATTCTCAACATAATAAAGAAAACACACTTTAAACTGGGCAAACGTTATCGTCATAAACTTTACATGGACAAAAACACCAAGACAAAACTGGCAAGTACCTTACTCATCCCTGCTCTACTTTATGGTAGTGCCATCTTTACCAACCTTTATTCATCCTTAGCAATAAGCTTCAGACTTGTTACTATAAAATAACTAAATTTGCCTCAGGAAAACCTAACCGCTCACACCATTGCCAAGCAATCTCTGAAATGAACTGGTTGGATTTCCCAAACTATCTTTGCTATACCCAACTAATGCTAGCCCATAAACTAATTTATAAACCAAATACTTGTCCAGCACTCTCATCAATACTACAAACATATATTCCTTCACGTACCCTAAAATCCTCAACAAATTGCTACTAAGTGTAACGAAGACCAACAAAAGGGCTGGACAATGCTTGTTCTCCCATAGAATTGCTGAAAAATACAACTCCTTATTCTCCCATATTACCCAAATAGACTGTATAAAGTAGGATTAAAAACTTCCTACATAACCTCAAATGCCAATGCAAATCAAACAAACCACAATAAAACCTTCACTACTTATTTCTAACCATAGTTCCATAGTTCAAAATAACTTTTACCCTGACAGTAGCACAGCTCTATTACCACTATAACTGTTCGGCAAGAACTGCTATACTACCAACTGTTATCTAAGTGTATATACGTTGTGATACATACTGATAAGTTTTATATTATCTATGTATTCTACTTTTATAATTTTTTTTTTTCATTTTTGTATATTTCTGCTTTAAATTTTTTTTTGTCAAATGTCTATATTTTTGACTGTATTAGTTGTGGAGCCTTTCTCTCTGGGCCTCCAATGAAAATGGGTTCCTGACCCAGTGGACTTTCCCAGTCAACAAATGTCAATAAATACATACATAAATAAATAAATAAATAAATAACAAGCAATAGTTTAGACATTTTTGGAGCTACTTTTGTTTTTTATTATGGAAATGATTATGTTGGTATAATGGCAGTCTAGAAGGCCTTTATTGCCTGTGCCTGAAATATTTATATGCATATATGAAGGTAGTATACATTTCTGAATTGTGAGTAGGAAATCTAATCAGATTTTGCCATATTTTAATTATGTACACTTAAGCACCACTATACTCACATTACTGTACATGTAGCTTAAGATTCAAAAGTAGGCATGAAAGATTAAATACACGGTTTATTCATTGTTACACTCTCATCATTTCAAGAACATCATTTGATGAGCTAGTAGGAAGCAAAAAGAGGAAAAAAAGAAAAGCGAATTGCAAAAATATATAGATTCATATGAGTATAGGCCCCAGGGCCGATAGCCTAGTACCTACCTATGAACCTATGAACCCATAAAAGCATTCAGTAATGCACAGTTTAGTGCTGCTTGATAAGCAAAGCATTAATTCACAGTTGTAGTGCTGCTTGATAAGCAGTGTAGAACTTCTCTCCCACTAGTATATTTTGGACCTGTTATGGCAAACCCTAGCTACTTTAGTAGGTGGATGATGTTGTTCACCTCCTCTGTATTCAAACAGTTAAAGCTTCAAAACAAAATGCAATAGCACTGCAGCAATCCGTGGCCATGGCTCAACATTAACTGACTTATCCTTACTGTCAACAAGCCACCAAAGAGTGACATCTTTGAAGGGAAGAAACTGCCAGCAAAATGAGCTGACCCTCTCATAATATGTTTCCTGAGTATCACACTGCCACAGAGTTAGTCTTCTATATTAAAGGTGTTACCTTTAACAGATCTAAATATCTGGCACCACAATTAAATGGTGGCTAGTGAAATAAACAAACAAGTTAGACTTCTTTACAGGGCAATTAAATGGCTTCATTGGAGTGTTTGCAGTGAAGTGACAGTTCTCCTGTCTTACTGAAACTTCTGTGTGAAAAGTTATAGTACTATGTGCCACTTTAAACACTGCCTAAAATAATCACACTGCTCAGCGGGTGGCAGAAGCTGACAGTCAAGGCCACACACGCAGGGTCTTTCAGATCACAACATATTTAATATTGTCTGGTGTATGAACAGTTCCAATATACAGGCAAACTGTTGCACTGGCAACACAGTACAGGCCTCATGGAGATTACCACACAGCTTCCTCCTTCAAAGTACCTGGGCTCCATGGATGGCATCCCACTGAAGGTTCCTCACCTGAGCTCCATGGAGGGCATCCCACTGAAGGTTCCTCACATGAGCTCCATGGATGGCATCCCACTGAAGGTTCCTCACCTGAGCTCCATGGATGGCATCCCACTGAAGGTTCTTCACACCTCTCAGAAACATGGTGCTATGGAATTCTAGTCCTTGCCCCGCTAAAGTAGACTGGGGTTCCTCTTAGGGCTTTGTGCACTTTCACTCCATGCTATCCTCAAGACCACCCACACATCTCTATATCACTAACTGCCCCATGTTCAGTATTACTAAGTATCCCATCCATGAGGTATTATGGTAGGATGCTGAGAGTTCTTAGCTTAGATCCACTGATGATGCGCAAGGTGAGGATTTGCCAGCCAGTGCGTTTTCTTCTCTTCTTTGTGCTTGTGGCTACGTAAACATACCCATTCCTTCTGAGGTGTGCAGCATCTGTCACTTCATACTCTACAAGTTATTTGTTGTAAATAAGTGCTCCTAGTATCCTTCGCTGCACTTTATTCCTTTCTCCAGCATTATACAATCCTGGTGTGAAACTATATTAGTAGAATGTGACACTTCCTTGATGTAAGGGTACAGGGAGGCATAACCCAACCCCAAAAATATGACATTTAAACATATACTAGTGTGAAATAAACTGAATACAAATTAGCAGGATATTGTGTTTTAGGATTGCAACCTTTAAAATTTTCTGTTTCATAGTTTTGTGTCTTTCAGGATTTCATTGATTCAGGAAAATGGAATTCAAGATTTCAGAGCAGATCCTTACAATACGTTATATTAAATTATATTACATTATATTGTTGTTATGTCTGAAAGATGACATCCAGTCTGCTATATTTATAGTTAAATTACCCTCTTGCATGCAGTACACAGCCCATGCTTTCTTAGAGTACACTATCCCCTCAGGTGTCCAGTATCATTTCAATGAAAAAGTATATTCTGATGTCTAGACTGAACTTATTCTGATGTTTTTATTCTTAGTGTTTCTACCACAGCAAGGTCTTACCTGCACTTTTTATGTTCAAAGCCGCTAGGTGATGTTCTGCTTAGGGATTATTACAGATTAAGTGAAGTACATTACAATGTCATGACACTCTTCATCTCACCAAACTAGTGCCCCAGCATGTTGTGGCGCATAGAGAAGCAGCCACTCGTCCTCAGACTGGAATATGAGTTTGGATAAGTGGCTACTGTATCTTACAATACCTGAGCACATCATTCGAGTTCGAGTGAGTTAAGTACAACAGTCCTGGGGTGGGAATGTAGATTAGGGCAGAAAACAGGAAGGGAGTTACAAACTGGGAGGAAGTTTTAGGGTTAGTATTAGAGTTAGGGCTCTAGTGGGCATTACAGTTTCATAGGGTTTGGTGTTGGGAGGGCTAAGTAGTTAAGTAAAATCATGCTAGTGGGAGACAGGGTACTCACAATTTCAAGCAAGTAGCAGTGAGAGCAAACTCACCTACAAGGCAATCTCGGACCCTGCCCTACTAGAGATGCTCCAAATCCTTAAGTCTAACTCCTCACGCACTACCCACTCAAAAGCTTGAATCTAATACACAACATCAACAAAACCTGCTGGACAGACAGGTTTGTCTCCCAGAGGCTGCCCCGTCTCTGGAATATACTTCCCATACACATCAAACAGAGCACCTCGCTGACCCTCTTCAACCTGGATGAGTGGCTGGAAACCACAAATTTGTCCCAGAAGTTCCACCTGTGTCTCTCATTGAGAGGGGTGAATGGTGCTGACTGAGGTTTCTTTTTGGGGATAAACTCTTGGCTAAGCTTGTAAGGGCGCCAGGGCCATTAGCCTAGTAACTTCCTATGATCCTATGTGGCTGAATAACTAGTGCATGAGCAATTGTAGTATACCCTGTGAAAGTATACATTAATTAAGTCAAGCTGAGTTCTGCACTACTTTTAAAATCACAAATCTATTTTTTTCTTGAAGCTACAATCCTAAATTAGGTGCTTATTCCACAAAATGTGAATTATTTATACTTATGCTAAACATCTTTAAACTGTTGCAGGACAGTTCTCCAGAGTTCAATTAAAGACAGATAACATGACTTTCATTATTTTTCCAATTTATTATGCAAATTAGGAAGTAGAGGCTATCCCTGCCCTTTAAAGAAATAAAAAAGGAAAAAAATCTAGCCATTTTTTGATTACGTTTGTGTTTGTTGAACAGTTTTGCTCTCTTGTAAACCCTTCAGTATATTTTACAAATAAGTGTATCTTGACAGCAGTTCTTCAGTGTTCTGCGTTTCTTATGTGTTTTTGAGATCCAAACACATGGAAAGCTTTTATTTCTTAGCCAGACATACAGCATGGTCTTATTTTCTGTCTTTTAAAAATGTTACTTTTTGGTATTAAAAATGTAGTTGACCCATTAATGGGCTGCAATTTTGCTTTATGTTTTTGGCAACATCAGCTTTTATCAAAAAAATCCAAATCCACCAGAGCCACGAGAGCAAGAGACTTAAACCTCAACATGGATATAAATAGGACGTGCTGGAGGGACAGATTCATCACCCAGAGACTCCCTACACTATGGAACAGAATCCCAGTCCATGTGAGGCAGAGCCCCTTACTGACTCTGTTCAAGAGAAATCTTGACGAGTGGATGGGAGATCGTAGGTTTACCCCGGGAATCATCTCTGTGTCACTGCTGGACAGAGGCACAGCAAACTAATGGGTATAGTATTCTCATCCTAAGGGGTGGTGAAAGCCACACACACTCTGGCTAGGCTTATAAATGCCCTAGGGCAGATAGCCTAGTATGAACCTATGAACCTATTTTATTTAATTGTTAAAGCACAAGTCAGTAGCATAACTAATCTTTTCTACTACGTTTCTAAATTTTGTGTGCATTTTTTTCTTATTTGGCTAGAAAATGAAAATGAACTAAGGCTAACAAAGTGAAAGACAGAAATACAGGTGTTTGTGTGTTTGTACATCCGTATGCATTCTTGCTGCTGTTAGTAATGGAGGTCATAATCTGTGTGAAAGCACTTATCTGGCATTTAGATGTTGTCTTTGCATATGTATTTATGTAGTTTGCATCTTCCTATTCATAACTATTTTTCCCAAATTTTATGTCACATGATGTGCTAGTTTCGTATTCCTGTTTTCATTTTTCATAACCTTTCATTATGATCAATATATAGGAAGTTTATCATGAAATGTTTGCTATAAATGTTTTACTAACTTTTTTTATGCTGGTACACACTTATTTACAAAAGAAACAAATACTGTTTATTTGGTAAAAATGCAAGACTGAGAAAAATTGGGACAAAATCCTGGAGGAAGTGATGCATGCAATGTTGTAAGCCTCCCTGATTGTCTCTTGAGCAAGGAAGAACTTTAGTTACTTAATCAGAGTTACTTTTGTTCCAGCATTTGGTGGGTGTGAATTATCAGATGGTGTGTTTGAACTATTTTACCACAAAATTTTGCTGGTTGATATATTTTAATAGCTTTCACAGGGATTGAAGAAAGTACCTTACAAAGCCTCAGGATGCTACTAGAATTCCATGCAATAACATTTTTTAAAAGCACATGAGAAAAGGAAGTTAGGTAACCATATCTCCTAACCCCTTAATGCAAAATGAATGAACAAAAACAAATATAACGGTGAAAACAAAGGCCTAACATCAGGGACAGATTAAGTATAAATAAAGGCCTAACATCAGGGACAGATTAAGTATAAACAAAGGCCTAACATCAGGGACAGATTAAGTATAAACAAAGGCCTAACATCAGGGACAGATTAAGTATAAACAAAGGCCTAACATCAGGGACAGATTAAGTATAAACAAAGGCCTAACATCAGGGACAGATTAAGTATTGCTGTTATAAATTTGCTAGAATAACAGATTTTAAGGATATAAAGTCTGAAAGTGAAATGTTTGTCATCATTTAGTGTCTTCACTCCTCAATGAATTGCCCAACAATCACAAATTTTAGGAGGAACAAAAGCAAAATATGTGGCAAAAATCTGACATTCTGCAAAACAGTGGGCAGTTAAGAGGCATGAAGGGGACTGTTCTCATGGATAATAAAATCCCATCCATATCATCTAGAAATAATATTTGCTATTAAAACATCACAAGATAATGAGACCATTTCTATTCATAATGTTGCCAAGAGAAGGGGGCCTGACAGCTAAAGACACAGGCATGCATGCTTCAAAGATATATAAACCATGTTGGTGAATTTACATGCAAAAGGACAACACTGATGTGAAATGCATCACTTTAACAAAAAATAGATAGTACTGTTTTATTGAACACCTGGTTTTACACAGATGGGGTAACAGGTAACAGGTAAAATTGCTAAGTTAAAGGTGCTGTTTGTTATTCACTACATTTACTACATGGGTTATCTAAGAAGCTAAATAATCATTCAGGACCTCCCATAAGACCTCTCATTGCTGGGGTGCTTGCAGGAATCATAACTGCATGCAACCTGAATAAACAATCATATATCTTTGAATTGAATTAAATGAATGCACCCTTTTCCACTGGCTCTCCCCTTTACTCTTAACATCATTTGTTCCATGTCCAATGTGAGCCTATCTGCTGGGGCTGGAAAAAGTCAAGGTTGTTTATGCCCAACGTTGCCTCAGTTTCTTCTGCTCTGGCAGTGATCGCTTCATCCTAGTGATGTGAAAGCTTGCCTTAACTCTGCCCAGGCCAGAATCATCAGAGTGTTTCAGCACTACATGCAACCTCTTCCTCCTCTTCCTCTGCACAAGGTCACATCATACATTATGCAGAGTTATGGGGCATTTCTTCAGTAAGGCCTGTCCCATCCTCCTGGTAGCTGACATGTATACCTGCATCACTGGAGGCAGTTGGAAATAACCCCTCAATGCTGTATATTGCTTTTGTGTATGCACAGTGCAGGCTACCATTGCTAGCTTGACAAAACTAAGCATATATCTGGGTGCATGATGGTACACAATGTGTGTGTACCTACCTGCTCTGAATGCCAGCGTTACTTTGACTAGACCATACCATCTTTGAGAATGGGTGAGCCAGAATCAGTTCCTCACTTCTACCCTCCCCTTGTTCTTTCCACTGCCTGGGTAGCTAATGAAGTCTAGCTCATCTGTATGGCAGGTAGGTCTTTATCTGTGCTCCATGGAGCAGACTTGGAAAAGCCATACTTGACAAAGAGCACATGCCACTGTAAATAGATGAAAATGCTGATATATTTCCTCTTTAATAAAAACAAATAAAGGTTAATAGAGTTTAAAACATACCATTCTAGGAGGTAAGCCCTACATACTCCCAAATGTAAATATTCTCACTCTGAGATTGTTGCAGCCTAGAGAAAGAGCAAAACACAAAGAGACACAAAAAAGTACTTCGCTCCTTCTCCACTGCTCACTGATGCATCTTGGTACATTTTTTCTAGATTCTTAGACGTCCACATTCAGAATGCACTCAACAACTTACTCTTTTGTTAAAGGAATTTCCTTGCCTTCTGTCAATTGTTATTTCCTACTTTGCATCATTTTACACAGTGATTCCATATAAGAAATGAATGGAAAGTATTTAGTTGGAGTAAAGGGGACAGCCTTATTTCCCTGAGCTATATACTACAAATGTAATTTTATTTAAGGATACTATTTTGAATTAATGATCTGTTTTTCACTGATTATGTGTGTTGCCACCAAATTAAAGAGACATATTGGGGCATCTATAGCATCCATATATTTTTGTATGTATATGGCATCAATAGACGTTCATTTTCAAATATGAAAAATGTGCTTTTGACAAAACTGATGTTGTGCAAATACTAATGGTGATGATCTAGTTTGGAATGGTAGTGAGCTTGTGTTAGGTGAGTTGGTACAATAGCTGGAACGTATTTAAATTAATCAGAAATTTACTAACTTTTTTGTATATGGAGCTAAAGGCTCATGAGGGAAATCTGTGCACTGGCAAACCTAAAAAAAATATGTAGAAATGAGCTACAGCATTCATTAAAGTCATACACAGTGGTCATTATGTGGATCTTTATTTGGACATATTCTGGCAAATGTGTAATTCATGAAACAGAACTGCTTTAATGTCAGATGTGAACAAACAGACCTAGTATGGAAATAAAGGCAGAGTATACTGGGCATAGACAGATCTCAGCGGTGATATATGCTGCACAGTAATAGTAAAGATGTGCAGTTGGGAAGTATAAGCATTATCATCCCTGGTCCTGATGTGCCTCTGTCATGGACACGCATTTCACCAGTACTTAGGTCAGTCTACCTGTGCATGCAAAATAGATCTGTTTTGCATCTCATGCATACAGAGGAATCTACTTCTGTGTTGTCTCTCACTGGCTGGGGCTCACTGATAGCTGTGTGTGGTGTGTGTGGTTGTAGTACTATGCTTGTGTGCACTGTATAACATCCATGATGTGCTACATACATATAGAGCTTATTTTTTAGCCTTACATGAGATGACATTCCTTCAAAAAGTCATATTATTGCTCAGCTATACTATGCTGATCAATGCATCAGTTCTGTTGCCAATAGGGTGCTGGGTGCCCTGCTTAGGTGCATTTAATCTCCACTTACTCCCATGAATGTCTAACAGAGGTGAAGACTGCTACACCTGTGCTTGGATTGTTATGAATGCTGCACAAGCCTGTCTGTCCCCATTATCATCTGCACTCAACACATACTGTAGAGCCAATATAAAACTGCGTAACGAACTATTGTGTACATTTACAAAGGATTTATGAATTTGTACTAGCTGTATTCAATTACAATCCATATTCATTACCCCTACTCATAGTTATTTGCACATTCAAAGCTGTCATTCAAGTTATGTGAAGGATATTATATGTCAGGGCAGGTACTCCAACTTTCTACAAGCACTACTCAGAATGAAATTATTGAACATGTAGTTGCACATAAGGTGGAAGCCTTTTTGTGGCTGGGTTATACAGAAAAGGTTAAAAATAAAATCAGAAAGGGCAAGTAGTGAAAGAAAGGATGTGGCAGCCCATTTTACAAATGATTACTGCATTATATTCCTGAAAGTCTGGTTGGAAATCATACAGTGGCACACATATCTTATACTACGAACAGTTCACTGAACAGTTAGATTGGTAAGTGAAAAATAAAGGAATATATTCAAACAGATTCAAAAGCAGATAATGAGTGAGGTTCATCTTAAACATTTGCAAGAATGGAAAATACATTTGAAGGACTTACCATTGCACAAGAAGGCCCATAAAGAAAACAATGAGAAAATATTGACAGCATTCTATGTACCAATCTATCAAGGATGAAAATCATTTATTGTATATTCTTACAGATATATAAATATATATACACATATATTAGGCTGTTAGCAATATCAAGAACTGAAAATATGGTGCATGTAGCAACCTGTTCCTGTAAGACATTCTGTACAGGGAAAACTCAAGGACCCTTTAGGTAGGGAATATATCAAAGGAAATATTACTACTGCTCAGCAAAAGGATATGGTGACTGTCTTTTGTCAGATATATCCATAATGGTGAGCAGAGACACAGCTTTTTATTTGGCATTATACAAGCCTTTATAATACGAACAGTGGAAAAGATACAGAAGAACAATTGCTATCGATGGAATCATGGTGGCCGGCTAAACTTGGGGCACATTATGCCCCAGCTGTGCCTAAATCTTTTAGTGTTAAACTTATATTAAAACTGAACAATATCACATAAGCTATAGCTTTACAAATGAAATTGATGTGGTCATATGGGGTTAATTGATTTTAGAATATGTATTTCTGCTACAGTTCTGAATGTAATTCTATGACTGCTGACAACTTCTATGCAGCAAAAGCTGAAACTGCAACAATCAAAATGATATTTCTCTAGGTTCAGCATGCTGTTTTTTGTTTTTATTAGTTTATAAGTTTAGATTGGCATCTAATACATGTTTATTGCTGTCTTAATTTCATGTAGCTGTTGTTTCTGCAAGAGCTAACAAGAGAATATTAGTGTGTGTGTGTGTTTGTGTGTGTGTGTGTGTGTGTGTGTGTGTGTGTGTGTGTGTGTGTGTGTGTGTGTGTGTGCATGCGTGCGTGCGTGTGTGTGTGTGTGTGATTGTAAGGAAACAGTGGTAGACCAAACCTAAAGCAGTACTAATGTCTGTTTTTTGTTTATGCATACAGAAAATGTGGGTTGAGAAACAACATTTCAATTAGTTGCTCTGTAACGTATTTAAGGTATTTTGATTTATACCTCTAAGAGATTGATTGTTTTCCATCTGTACAACCTGAAGCCGTGTTTTTACTGGAGGATTGATCGTGGCTGCCAGACATGAATGGAGCAATACTGTAACAGCTGCAGGAACTGATTGATCATGATGCGCTGTGATTAGGAACCAGGCGGAACAAGGAAGGAACACGTCCAATACTGATTAGTCATGATCCAGTTTATTTAGTGATGCTTCCATAGTCTGTTTGTCCATTTTATAAATCTCTTAAAAAGAAGACTTGCTAAAAGAACACATGTAAAAGCCTTATAACATCAGCATTTTTTGCCAAACTGCAGGAAGGGTGTTGTACTAAATGAAGATGTGCAGAAATGTAGACTATAAAAATTGGGGAAATGCTGTCACATTGCAGATATATATTCAAGTGATGTCAGAGATTTTGAAAAGTTTCAGAGTTTCTTTGTCATAATACTAAGATCTATTACACCACCACGTCTTAGTGAAAGAGAATATTAAAAGTCTGGTGTTATTATTTCAGTGCAGTAAGAGTTTGCCCATGCAGGTGCAGTCGGGTTCTTTAAAAAAATCATAATTCAAGTTTTTATATGGTGCCATAGTTTTGCTTAATTTCCCACAAGTTAGCCCATGTGTTAAAAAGGGTCTTTCACGTTGGAGCACAAAAATTAATTGTTGGGTTTGTCTAAAACCTTTCAACATGGAAAGTGATTGCAACTCAACAGCACATATTACTGATCCCTGGAAAAATATACTAATTTGGTGTGGAATCAGGAATATTCCTGAATCTGAATTCATAGTATGGTCATACAATTAGAGTGGACTAGAGTGCAAAGTTCTCCTGGTTCTCTATTTACACCAGTAACAAGGAAGGTTAAAGAACACCTGGCAGGTAGAATTTAAACTCCAGGATGACATGAACACTCATACACAAACAAAAATGCTACTAAAGAACTTAAAATACTACTAAAGAACTTTCACTCGGTCATTTGAATAATGAGTCTCTAAACTATATTTATTCACTTCTATCTTAATGAATGAGTAAATCTTTGAGGAATAGTTGTTGGACAGTATTAATTTTGCAATGGGAAGTAAAAGTATACATAGTTTATGGAAACATGCATAACCCACAGTGGTTGTTTGCTCTTCCATCAAGGCAAAGATGATTTCAGAGTAATAAAGTAGGGGATGTGGGACACAGCTTCATGTTGTGAAATTAAGGGGCAAACCCTCCCACATAAATTTCATGATCATAATGCCTAATTAAAGCTTAGTGTGTTATATGCTGTTATGTCATAGCTCTGAATTATCACATTGTTGTGAATTAACTATCCAGATTCACGTACATATTTGTGTTAGAGTTATGTGAACTTTTGTAGTTTAGCCTTATGGAAGAAATGGGTTTTGTACAGAAACAACAATAAAAATGTACAGATGGCTGAGACTATATGCTCCAAAGGGAATGAAGACCTTTGTAAGCAGCTGATTCCATCTTTTAAAATCTGTATGAATAATTTCCCTTAGCATGGACTTTTATTGATGATTTCAACTAATCCCATCAGTCTGTCGATGGCAATCTGTTATTTTTAACTGTTTGACAGCACTCACATATGTGAGGCAGTTCCATTAGACACTGGCCATTAAGTATCTTTTTCTCCTTACAGATATTCACTGTGGAGAATAACAGTATCAATTCTCTAGTGATTGCTTTGCCATCATGTTTGAGTAAGGCCACTGGTTCCAGAAACTGTAGTGTAATATTACTAGCATGTACTAATACCCATTACTAGATGTTACTAGTTGCCTCACAGTGTCAATAGCAATACATTCAGAAGCCACCTCTGTGATAGACATTGGGATCAATGGACTTTTAAATCCAGAATAGAGTGCTGTTTTCCTGCATTCTAAGTACAAACGTTTTCCCTCTTATTATAGCTGGCCAGTAAAATCTGATTAATGCTTGTGTCTTAGATTTGTCCATCCCCAGGTGACCTCTTATTACATGACTATGGGCCAGCTTCATGACTAGAGTCCTGTAAGATTTTGGCAATAGCAACCATTGTAAAATATCTGCCTTATCCTTTCTCACTATGTATAAAAAGACATCTTTCTGCTCAGAAGTGGTAGGAAGTAAAATTGGAAGTGGTAGGAAGTAAAATTGGTTATATTGTCTCTTATTCCACTTAAAGTATCTCCTTCCCATGTCATTATTTTAAAATCGGTGTACCTCACCTGTAAATCCACTGTCTCAAGGTTACTTTCCTCTGTCACTTGCTTGGTGCAAGAAGGAACGGTTTATGGATATTGTTAAATCAGCAGTCACCCCCCCCCCAAAAAAAAACTGAGAATTATAGTAGCAAAACCCATCCTTTTAATTACATATATGAGAATAGAAGCAATGATGTTGCCATCCACTTAAAGAATTCTCATTTTATCTGCCCAGATATGCACCTCCATACAGGGAGTAGCAAATAAGTAACAGATTACAACTATCAATCAATTATAGGAAAACTGTAGCCATGGAGAAATGCAAAATATAAGCTGCTGTACCATTCTAGATTGTTTAGTGTATGTGCTTACGTTTATTTTTAGAAGGATCGGACCACAGTGTCACATCTGTAATGGGGGATTGCTATCCCCTTAACTGCTGCCACTTACCTTCTGCTGGTTGCCAGTCATAAAACAAAACAGAAACAGTTCAATTAAGGATGGCACAAATAAATGAAGTACATAGTATTCCAGTAAAGAAACTTTGGCATCACTTCACATGATGTACCATTCTAAACTGCATGATGTATGCAATAAGATTTATTCTTAGAAGATTCAGACTACAGTGTTACATCTGTAAGAGGGACTGCTCCGCATAGTAACCTCCCACTCCACTCCCTCCCACCATTTACCTTCATCCATGGGACAATAACACAGCAAAATTTCAACACTGCAAGTAATGCTGAAACAATAAGTCCGACACGTAGTATTCCTAAACATAGATAGTGAGTATCAGTTTGCAATCTGCTGACTACTCAGGCAACACAGGACATCTTAGTTTGAGGTTCACACAAGAAATGCAATGCCTGCATTTTTTTTTTTTTGCAATATTTTTTTTCTCAAAGGTAGGATGAACTAACAAATACTTTACAAAAATTATTTCAAATGCATAAAATCAGCAAAATAGACAAATGACAACTGAAAGCATGTAATGAGCACTGTGCCAACAAGATAATTGACTGCCTTGTGGCAGTAATTTATCCCCTCAGGTCCAGCCACTCCTCCGTACGGTGCCAGCTGACTCATGCCAGAATGGGTATCAGAGTCCAGGCATCATGCTGTGACATAAACATAATACATCTTAGCTTTTATTCCTGTCATATAAGCCTCATTCCCATTACTAATATTCACACATTCCTGCACTTGTTATATGCTGCGCAGACAATGACAGGCTCATTTACTATTACCACATTCCATGTTCCACCTAAATGAGCAGGATCCTGTAACATTTTCCAGATGCATATATGCCTCATGAGCTAGTCAAATCAAGCATGACATTCCAAGGTAAACAGAGTAAGTCTTCAGTCTGAGTAAGCAGTGACTAGCAAACCCAATAAAAAATCGGTCAGATCAACTTTGAAACGGAATGCAGCAGTTCTCAAAATAACTTCCCAGAAGGTCTTCGTCATTTATATGCCATGTCTTTCTGGTGCACTGTGACACTGTAGAGCCCGGCTTGTACTGTAAGCACATTTCAGTGGCACATTTGGTCACTCCTTGGACGATGGAAGAATTTGCTGGCTCTGAAGAAAACGCATGAGAGTAAAAGCAGTCGTTGTAATCCCACTGATTCTTTGCTGTCCGTACTTTCTTCTTACTGTTCAATTTTGGGGTAATGCTAGTAACTATGTAAGGTCTGCTGGCATTTCTGGTGACCATTAAAACATCCATTAAAACAATATTTTTAGAAAAGGCGGATTAACACGATTTCATTAAGGGAAAGCATGTACAACTGTCATACTTTTGTGCTATTCCTGTTTGAAATTGTGACAGTCTATAAGATGCAAATGTCTCATATTAGAACATATCTTTCTGTATGTGAATGTTATTCATTTTTCATGCTCTTTCCTTTTATTTTTCATTTTACTACTTCACTGATTTAGCTTTTTTTGGGGGGTGAATTTTGAAATCTCTTCTGCTCAGTGCTTGTTATTTATTCTTACCTCACCAGTTTGCAAGTTTGCCAGGTGATACCATTATTTCTTTGTAAGAATATGTGTGTCACATTTATTTTTACCAACCTTAATTTCTTGGTCTTGGGGTGGGATTAAGACATACAGCATAACAAGTGCAGTAAGAGTTAACTGTAGATTAACCAGATGAATGCCTGTCATTCCTGATGTTCCTTACATGAGTTCATAAGTTATATCACATTGCTCTAGCCTTTTGGCCGTCAAGGAACACTGATCCACATATGCCAGGATTATATGCTAACTTACCAACTCAACAGTCTAGATTGATCTTGAATTTTATGTTGTCTGAATGTCCTATAGATATGGTCAGTTTATTCCATGAAACAACAACTCTAAGAAGTATGAAGGAAAATCTTGAGAAGTGTTAAATATAGGATTGTGAAATCTTAAGTCACTCAACCTGAGTTTACTCTGGCATGTTTCAATATTCAAAAGAGTTTGTACATATTTGCCATAAAATAGCTTATAGGCAAAGATAAATTTGCCCCTAATATATCTTTAACTCAGTGGATATAGACTGAAATATTTATACCATTCCTTATATGTCATATTTGATGGGTACTTGATTTCGTCTACAATTTCCTTTGGATTGATTCCATTCTGTTTAGCTGTTTATTATTATATATGCAAAAATGAGTCCTACATAATATAAATAATGATATTGTTTAGGTATGAACAGAATAAGTCTGGTGTTTTTAGGGTTTAATAGTAATTGATTGTTATGAAACCAGTACTCCTGCATTTGGGTTGGAAGTTGTTGTAGGTTTTTGGCAGTGCAGATGAGTGTGGGATCATCAGTACACTGAATAATGGTAGCGTGTTTACTTGCTGTATGTAGATTATTTATGAAAACATTGACTAGCAAGGGATCAAGGATAGATACCTGAGGCAGCCATCTGTGTACTGAGAGAAATGGTGATGTAATGCTCCCATTTTACAGTCTGAAGTCTACCACAGAGGTACCTGTTGAATGAGGTGAGTGAGGAGTCCTGAAGTCCTAGGAAGGAGGGTTTGTAGAGCAGTTTTTGGTGAGTACAAGACTGCAGTGTCCACAGCAGGAAACATACGCAATCAGCTCTTTGGGGCAGAGGTATTGACCCTGGCTACATCTACATATCATAGTTTGACTACTAGCCTAGGCAATATAGAAGTCGTGTGGGGACAGGTAGAAATGAGTGGTCATTCTCAGCTTGGTCATCCCATAGGGAGGGAGTTGTAGAGTCCCAACAACATGCCATTTGTAGAAGGTCCAGAAGTACAGTTATTGCAAAAGGGGCTCAAAGTAAGTACAAGCTCTCACACACAGCATGTCAAGTGAGGATCATGGGTGTGCAAAGATACTCACACACCCTGGCACAGTGCAGTATACATTTAACCACAATGTTCAGCTACCTTCATACAGCAACATAGACAACGAAGCACAAAAGTGCCCCAGTATATGCTTAGGCTGCCCAACCTAAGCATCCAGCATGTGGTACACTGATATACCCAGTTATATCTGGTATACAAGAGGCTAAATTCTGGTGGACCACAGGTATGAGAGAGCCTGTTAGGTGACTATGCAGTTCAGCTCCAAATTGGCCCTTGCCTCAAGAACATCCAGAATTTCTACCACTAATCCAAAGAAAATGCTGAAAATTTGTTATTAGGTGCATAAGATAAAATCAGCTAGTTATGTAACATTAAAATTGACTTCATAATTGTAGCACAAAGGTTAAACATAAAACTGATAAAAGTACAGCGCCCAATAGTAATGTCTGTTAATGCACAGGAAAAATCTCACATGTGGAAAAAAAGTGTTCAGCAAATGCTATTGCACAACTGTACTACCATATGTTAGGCTTAATGAGGTATAAAAAGAAAATGTTAATTAGCACCAGATTGGGAGATTTAAAAAATCTGCGTAGCCAGCTGGTGCAGAATGATAAAACCCCAACTATGGACTAGATTACCTAGGTTATTTTAGTGACCCAGATACTGGAGGCATTAGATGGGGAGGGGTGGGAGTGGAACAGCTAATAGCAGCTCATTGGTACGAGAAATAGTGAGTTTGACAGCCTTGCTGGAAGACTACCTTTTGAGAGAAATCCTAGGAAGTGCATTCCATAGTTTTAGGTACTCAGAAGTGGAAGCTGAGCCAAAAAACAGCTACATTTCACTGGAACACTACAGACATGCAGAAGTTCAAATATGTTCTGGTGTTACACTATCACATACTGCACTGTACTGTACTGGTACGCCAAAAGGGAAGGTTGTTAAGCCTATCATAAACAAGTACAGCAGTTTCTAAGGACAATGTGCACTGGGCCTACATGGGGCTGTCCAGACTTCCTTTTATGGTCCTTGGACTGTGAAATCTCCCCTCAAAGGTTTCCTGCTACTCAGAATTGGGCTTGGTACATGTGGCAAGTGAGATTTGTGAGAGACAGGGTGCAGTTCATGTCAGCAGTTGATTATCAAAGTATTTCTAGGGCCAAAAAAAAAACAAGATTTAAAACATTTTTAAATCTTTTTATCCCCGGTGCCTGCCAACCATCAATTGTATCACCCCTCCTACAATCAATCAGTCAGTTAATTCAGTGTGGCAAAATAGGTGATCAAGGCAGATCATCACCCAGGCAACAGTCACTTTATTTTCTGTTTTTTGCCTTAACTCCTCCTCACCAGCTGGCATGCATGCTTACAGGTATGATAGCCTCCTGTGCCTAATTCTGTTAGCATGTGTATTCTATTATTCATGAAATCTATTTCATGGACACAGTTTGGTAAGGCCACATGCACACCCTCAATCTACATGGTTTACTTACTGTAGCAGGTCAGACTGCCTTCCTCTTGCCAAAGTGGACAGTCTGGTACTGGCTGCTAACTATAATCCACCCTCAGTGGATGCTCCAGTCCAGTGGCTGGGTTAGAGCCAGGACGTCATAATCCCAGTGTTGCAGAGCTAACAAAAATAAAAGTTAATTTTACACTAAAAGCATAGCATCAGTGACCTCATTATTAATGTGGATTAATACATGCATATTCATGTTAAGGCCCTTAAAAGGGCACGGTAGACAGGCTTATCGTCTTCTTATGTCATCAAGCAAATGCAAGGTATTGTGACATTTGTTTAATTATAGGAACCGTATAGCCCAGGTGAAGAGGGTGAAAGCTGTGAACCCCATGAGCTGTACTGTTTCCTTAGTGTACAAGGTCTATACAGCACTGCTGGGTAAAAAGTGCTATAACTGTTACTGTGCCAGCCTGTAAAACCACACATCTTGATACAATGATTCCACATGCCTTAACAAGATACCGATATGGAAAATGTCCTTGCACATGAATGGCTCACACAGATTACGTAAATAATTTTTGACCTCTGTACTTCTGTGCACTTATTACATACATTCCCACCTAGTTTAGTGATGTGTTCAAGTCTCCCTACACATGGGAAGTAAAAGGCTTATTGAACTTCTCTTCCTTTATCAATTACAGCTCCTGAAACTGCTTTTGGAACATTTAAAGTGAAACTGCATTACTTTTTCCTGCTCCTAGAGCAGCTTGTTTAGCCAGGTGTTGAAATACATATGGAAAATAACAGTAGTTATTTTTTTATTTTTATTTTATTTTTTTGTTTGTTTTAAAACAACAGGTACAAAAATCAATTGTAAAATAAACAAATAACTATTTACATAGGTCCATAGCTGATCAATACATCAAAGTTATACATATCAACAATTAATATTTTTCAAGCCTGTCTTTAAGTTTAAACCAAGATTCATATGAATGTGTAATATTAGAAGTTCTCATCCTTGTAGTTTGGAATTCACTACTACAAACATGTGGTCCCATACTAATACATTCAACACTAGAGGGTATAACTTTACTTTTCCAATTTTTAGTAATTACTTTTCTGGCCAGTTGTCATTATTTTTTGTGAGAGAATGTTAACTGCTGTCAATTCCAAGTGTTGGAGAGCAACCGCTGATTCATCTAAAGTTGTTTGCTGATTGGTTCTCTTCTTCTGTTTTTTGAATTTGCTGTTTATGGCACAATCATGAGTTGCACTCTGGGTGGCCATGATGGTGCAGCGGTTAGCGTTGCTGCCTCACAGCAAGAGGTTCTCTGGTTCGATTCTCGGCTGGGGTGCCTTTTGTGTGGAGTCTGCATGTCCTCCCTGTGGTCGCGTGGGTTTCCTCCGGGTGCTCCAGTTTCCTCCCACATCCCACAGACCTGTAGGTGGATTGGACACTCTAAATTGGCCATAGGTGTGAGTGTGTGCATGTGTGTGCCTTCTGTGGAAGGTTGGGCGCCGAGCTGGCAACTCGACACCATAAAACTCCATGCCAATCATGAACAGACAGGTGATCCACTGTGGTGGCCCCTAACCGGGAAAAGCCAGAAGAAGAAGATGCACTGAGTTGCATTCTACGCAGCTCTACCATAGATGTCCCTGAATAGTGGGTAGTGGTTCAGCTTCCCTTAGTTTCCTCATTACAGTTAGCCAACTAACATTTAAGCAATGAACAGTATGGAGGACCAAGAGATTTCTACCCCTTCCATTACTAGCCTTCTAGAACTTGGTATCCTAATGCAGTCTAGTAGCTGCCTTATGTTCAGTGATAATGAACTCCCACTTAACACAGGAAGCCCTTGTCTGTGAGATGTGTAAATACCTAGCTGATACTGAGACCACTCCCCATGAACAATACACAGTGAGCATAGTATAATCACACCTTTACTGCAGCTACTACTACATAGACGAACATAACACACTAAAATATCATATGCCGATGTTGTAAAAAACAATCCTTGACAAAGCCTTCTTGAACTTTATGAGCAGACATCAGTGAAATTCCCTCAACACACCTGCTCCAAGCACACCTATAGAAAAACAGCAGAGTTATTCCCAACCAAGTAATATTAAACCGGTCTCTGATAAATTGTATTAGTGATTGGTAAGTCGGTCATTAGGCACACAGATTACCCAGTCACCAAGTTGGACAATGATAGAGCAGTCAGCTGTCTTTTGGGTGTCTGGATCATAGACATTAAAAGGACAATCAGGATGCATTTCATAGACAGGTATGACAACAAAATGGTGGTCCATGTTGGAGTGAATGATCTGGGGAGTCAAACCCTGAAGGACATGCAGAGAGGCATGTCAGAACTCACTGAGCTTGTGATAGATACAGGTAAAACTCCAATCCTGACTGGATTCCTTTCCTCACTGAGAATGATGTCTAAGTCTAAAGAGAATATAATGGGATTCACCAGTTGGCTTACTAGCTGGTGTCACTTCAAGGGCATCCAGGATTTATCAACTTAGAATGAGACAACAGGCAATCCAACTTCTTTTGAAAGAGATGGCTTGTAAGTCTCATTCATTTTTTAGGCAGAGTCCATCTAATGGACATCCAAACTTAACAAATTCATCTAACCCTAAACTGAATCACATTAAATTGGTTCTTCTCTACACCAGGAGTCTGAATAACAAACTGTGCAGTCTTGATGTATCCCTGCCTCTGGATCAGGTCCATGTATGTGTAGCTAAAGAAATCTGGTTTAAATGTAAATAAAGCACCCCCTCCAAAACAGTAATTTTGGTCTACCATGTCGTCAGGCCCGATGGAAGCTGCAGTGGTATTTCCATTTTTGTCAAGGACCACATCTTATCTAGTTTGATACCCATAGACCCACAAAATTTACCAGCAACAAAACAAGCTACCTACTTTAGTATGCTATGGACACCCCTCCATGTCACCAAGATATTCATGTTAGAGTCCTGAAAATTTTAGAAGAAATTCCTATAAGCAATATTTTCCTACACCTAGGTAACTTCAATTACACAGCTGTATACGGGAGCACCTACACCTCTAACATAGGTTATGTTCACAGGTTTTTTGGATTTGATAAAAAAAATCTTGGGTTGCCACCTTTTCAGTCCTGGAACACAGGCAGTATGGCCAAACATATGACATCACAGTGGGTATGAATAAGGCTGTACTGAAATAACTGTGGAAAAATAAATGAACTTGGACAGGGGACCAAGGCATGGGTTATACAGTCTTTGTAGTGACCTTTTCATCCAATTATGACCTGAAAAATTCTCCCCATATTTCTGTCTTTTTTATCCCTCTTTCCCTTCATATTCTCTTCCCACATTTTTTCTCTTTCTCCAGCTCTCTCTCTCTCCACATATCTCTGAATACATTCTCTCTTTTGCTCTGTGTTATTTCTCTCACTAAGCATGGAAAATGATCACACATCATTTAAATGTAATTGCAGTGTTTGGTAAACTTGCAACAGGTGCTCCTACCTCACGCCATACAACTTTCATGAAAAATCCAGAACAAAGCCAAAAGTAATGGGAGGGGACAAAGGCCCCAAATCAAGGATATTTAAATATTACTGTATTTCACTTAAAACAACAGGTTTTGCATTAGCATGGCTATGCATTTCCGAACAATAAGTATGAAACATTAATGTCTGGCATTACTGAATGAAATCCTCAGCAATTCACCATATCAAACATTTTACAAGGGACAGGGTAAAAACAAAACAGAAACAAATCAGGCAGATCAGGGACATACTGCAGAATCACTGGCAGTTGAAAGAAGCATGTCCTCTCTGTTTTTGGAGGTATTGATCATGGTTGACCTTGGCTTTCAGTCACAGAGAGAGAGTGAGTGAGAGAATGAGTCAGTGAAGACAGTACCAGCACAGCAAAGAAGGAGGTAGGACCAGTCACCACAGATCAATTTCTGGGAAAAAACTACAAGATATAAGTTCAAAGTTTCAGTCAAAATATTCAGTATTATCCAAACTATGGTTCAGCCAGTCATTATGGCAAATCTGGGGAATGGCCTCAACTGAGAGCACATAATATGAAACCACCAATAATATGCAACAGTAGCCAAGTTCCAGGAGACTGAATTTTGGGGAACAAAGGGTTGCAAAAGTAGCTAGCACTAACCTAGCAACACAGCACTGCAACAAGCAGGGTAGTGTTGGGCTGCTGGCATAAGAATAAATCCTAATGTTACCTTTCATTTACTTTGAGCGTGAAAGGAAATGTTAGTGACTCCATGTTAGCATTTATAGTATTACCGTTAAACTAAAACATTTACTTTGCTGCTTACAGTTAATTCAGGCAACAAGATGAAAATCATTAGTCCGTGACTATTGCATTCAAAGAGGGACACATGCTATCCTTAACATCACTACAGATGATCTTAGCATAGCAGCTAATTTCACTATGAAAGTATTATGTCCAAATGAACAAGTATGTAGCTCAAGCAGTTCCTAGGTGTGCAACAAACTCAGGATGATTCAGAATATTTGGCTGAAAATGGTTATGACATGTTTGTATATAAGTTCACTTCTCTAGTTTTACCATGGTTAATCATGAGATCACTAAGTTCACTTCTCTAGTTTTACCATGGTTAATCATGAGATCACTAAGCTCACTTCTCTAGTTTTACCATGGTTAATCATGAGATCACTAAGTTCACTTCTCTAGTTTTACCATGGTTAATCATGAGATCACTAAGTTCACTTCTCTAGTTTTACCATGGTTAATCATGAGATCACTAAGTTCACTTCTCTAGTTTTACCATGGTTAATCATGAAATCACTAAGTTCACTTCTCTAGTTTTACCATGGTTAATCATGAAATCACTAAGTTCACTTCTCTAGTTTTACCATGGTTAATCAGGAGATCACTAAGTTCACTTCTCTAGTTTTACAATGGTTAATCATGAGATCACTATGTTCACTTCTCTAGTTTTACCATGGATAATCATGAGATCACTAAGTTTGCTACTCTAGTTTTACCATGGTTAATCAGGAGATCACTAGTGATGCAGAGTGTGAAGCACAGGTTCTTGATAATGTTTTGAGAATGCAATTTAATGGCTAACCTTAAGTGAGACCTTCTGGACATTTTAAATCATAAAGTTGCATTCATAAAAAACATTGTTATCTGCTTCATGTTCTATATTGCTGGTGATTTCCTTATAAGGGTTCTGATTTAAATCACTTCACCCTTTCTGTTTACTATGGAACTCAGAATCATTGGGCTTGTAAAATTCTTCAAGACTTCACATTACATTTCAAAGCTTTATTCTGTCCAGTTATTTGGGTCTATATCATTTACACGAAGAAGAAGAATGTTGACTCACCTTTAATTGACCCGTATTAGTCGAAGTTGCACATCATCGAATGGTCAAATCGTCGATTTTTTTCTAAGGGAAAGAAATCAGTTGGCTGTTCTGTTAAATCTGCCCTTTTCCCAACTGTAGTGCGATCTCGGAGTTAGTATATTTAGTTAGGGGGTTGTGAGGGGCACAGCTCCTCACATCAGGGGGTGTGGGGGTCGAAGCCCCCCACTTTTATAGTGTTTGTTTTAATGTGATGTGCACGGTTGGGCTACCGATTTCTTACCCTTAGAAATAAATCAGTGTTTTGGCCATTTGATATTGAGCAGCTTTGACAAATATGGGTCGATTAAAGGTAAGTCGACATTTTAATTGTTCGACTTTATAATATAGACCCAATTATTCTTATATGTTTGCTGGTAGTATAGGTCATGTAGCAATGGAACTGTGCTGCTATGAGTTGTATGTTCTATACATTATCATTAAGATGTGCACTCTCTTCCTGAAACTGGAAGTCTGGAAGTTCTGAGTTACTATGTCTGCAAACAACGCCATGTCTGTAAATCCTTAGCCTTATATGCCATGACCATATGCAATGTTTTGATTATCATGACAGCAATAAATATGAGGAGGAACATAACCTGTATCCTTTCTCTGTAATAGCTAACTTAAGAGGTCATAAAAGCTTAAATCAAATTATGATACAAAAAGATCAAAATTTCCTTTTGATAGACTGTTCCCAGTTGAGGGCTTTTCAAGGAATTGCTGTATGGATAATTAAATATATACGAGAGAAACAAATTTCACAGACTTTAAGCCCTGTTCTCTGCAGTCTAACTTTTAAATCTTTCCCCTTGCTTCATGTTGTCTTATTTAAAACTGATGGATATTTTTTAGCCCTCTGCATAATATAGTAATAATCAACAATTAGTCATGGCTGATGTGGTATTTATTTATTTATTTATTTATTGACAATTGTTAACCGGGTTTGTCCAACTGGGCTTGTGTCCCATTTTCAGTGGAGACCAGAGGAGAAAAGCTCCAGTAGTACATTTTTAAACAAGTACAATTTTAAACAACATTGATATAATAGCAGTTATAGCAAAAAGATTCACATATGTTGGGTTACATGCATAAAGTTAAAGTTGCATCAAAAAAAAGCTTAGTAACATAATTTTACATTGATATAGTTTAATAGGTCAACAATAAAATTTTTGTTTGCATAAAATTATGCAAATGCATAGTAGACACACTGGAGAGAGAGATGTAATGAGGTACTAAGTATGGACCTTTTGAGGGTACATAAAGGGAAGGAAGAGTAGGTAGGGTCATGGCAAGGACAGGTATTTACCTATTAAAAGGATACCTAAGTGCATATATTTTGCTTGGAGTGAGTAAATCCTGCACCTTCCTCATTAAAGTGCTGATTGTTGTATTGTATCCTAAGATTATTTCTCACCTTTTTTTAAACTAACTATACCAGATCTTTTTTTCATGGAGCTGGATGGTTTCACAGACAGCAGAATATGGAGATGCCTTTTGGATTCATTTGTGCATGGGTTCCTCTACAGGTGTACCCTTAGCACACATCTAATACACATGTACTTCATGTTTGTATCATCATGGCAAAGATGGTTTTGGCCAATGCTGAACATTTATTTATTTATTTATTTATTTTAGTTCAAAAGATGTCTATGTGGATGTATTTATTATTCAAGTCTTTTGCACTTACTTGCCACTGATGCATTAATGGCTCTTGTCATGGTCCCTACTCCGGCCCAATAATCAAGGAGCCTCAATCCTCACCAGTGACACTGGTGAGGGACAGCCACTAGGATCAGAAATGAATACACACAGTGTTTTCAGATGTAGCTCTCTGCACTAAACACAATTTCACTTAAGAGCACATAGACAGGGAGCACACTCCAGACCTGCGGCTGGACTCGCTTTCTCTCTCCAGGCCCCAAAGAAAACTCCACAACAACCATTTTGGAGCTCTGTGTCCTTGCTCTAAGTAGCTGACACACACACACTTGAATATTTGATCTTCACACACACACCTGGGAAAGGCTGGCACAGATTTACCAGCTGTGTTCCCTCTGCCAAGAGTATAAGGTATCACCACCTCAGGGTATCTAGTAGCATAATCTACTACCACTGGGATATATTTCTTCCCTGTGGAACTTGGGGTACTCAGAGGCCCAACAATATCCATAGCTACCCTCTGAAATGGCTCTTCAATCACAGGCAAAGGCATCAGAGGAGCTTTGACACTCACCCTCTAGCCATCCCTAAGGGGTCTACTGTCCATAAGGTAACCCTTTGTTCCAGTATACAGACCTCCCTTTTCCTTAAGAATCAGATGCCTCCTTAGCTACCTCCCTCAAGCCTCATAAGGTAGTGTCGAAAAGCTGAGCCTGTCTCAACTCTACCTTTGTGACCCACCCAACTCCCTTTCCACAGGAAGCCTGATATCGTCTGACAGCAGTGCTTCACTGTCAGCCTGGGTACTACCACTCACCTCTGTCCTTGCAGTCACCCTGTCCATGGGAACATCAGTACCTTCCAGCATGTGTGGCTCACTTTCAGGCTCACTGCTACAGGGTAGCTCCCTCCCTGAAATAGCCACATCACCAACCCCAGCTTCAAGTGTGGGGTCTGTCTAGGTCTCCCCCAGGCTACCAGACCCACATGCCTGTCTCCAAGCCTGACTGTGTGTAACTGCATGCACACAAGCCATTATAAAAATCATTCCCTATCAAGACATTTGCAGGGATATCCTCAAACACACCTACCTGCTTGCTTCCTTTTCCACCTTCCCAGACAAGGTGAACCATGTCCAAAAGTATTTGGAATGGGGTTCCTCCTAAATCTCTGACTGGAGCGGACTGCCCAAGCAAGTACTCCAGCTCTTTACTCACTGCAGGCTTCACAATGGTTATGTCAGAGGATGTGTCTCTCTTAGCAGTGGTCGGTCTTTCATCTACTAAGATAGGATACAAAATCCGGTGATAGTTTGGTACCCCTGTTAACTCTAGTCAACTTGCCACTGGCATGGTGTTATTCCCACTTGCTGGCTCCCTCACCTTTTGCTCCCCACCTTGCTTCAGTTGACAATTGAACGCTACATGGCCCCTCTGGTTACATTTAAAACATCTAACCTTTAATCCTGGCTGTGTACCTGAACTAGTGGCTTCCCCTGTTACTGGTGGACTTTGTTGGGGTGGTTTAGGCTGCCCCATGTGGGTTCTCTTACATCCATGTGCAGCACTGTTTTTTGAAGTAGTGGCCTGCTTGCTAAGTAGATAGTCCCCTTTTCTGCCCAGCTCATCTGCAGAGTTGCACTCCCGGCCTGCCAACCAGATTCTCGTGTCCTCAGGCAAAGTGCTAAGGGCTTGCTCCCTCACCAAAAGGTCTGCCAGCCTTTCAAAAGTGGTGACCTGACACCCACTCACCCACCTATGAAAATAAGTGCTTAACTCAGCAATATAATCACATACACTTTCATCTGCCTTGCATTTATGCTCACAAAACTTTTTTCTGTAACCTTCAGGTGTTAACTTAAAACAGTCCAATAAACATTGTTTAACTTTATCATAGTTTAAACAATCAGTATCAGACAATTTATAAACAGCAGTTACATAGGATCATAGGATCATAGGAGATTACTAGGCTTTCGACCAGGAGGTCATTTTAAGCCTAACCGGTTCAATACAATGTAATACCGTAGAAGTACTTGTCAATACTTCCATAACTGGAAGAACTCCCTGGTCAGCCTCAGTAAGAAACTGAGATTCCTCATAAAATCCTCCAAAGCTAGTTATGAAAACAAAATCACCACTGATTCTAAAGACAACCACAAAGCATTATATAGCTATGTCAAGAATCTCAATGGCAACACTCAGATCTGCTCTGAGTTGCAGCACAATGGCACTAAATATACAGAACAAACTGATATTGCCAACATCCTGGCAGATAGGTTCAGTGCTAACTTTACCCTCCCCCCACCCCCTAAAGGGCCAATCTCTATACCGGAAGAATGCAAAGTTCCTGTAATCATGGCTGCACAGGTAAAAAATGCACTTTCCAAAGCCAAGAACACAGCATCCATGGGACCTGACAACATCCCAGGCTGCATTCTACATGAACTACAGAATGAACTGGCACCCCACCTAAACACCATGTTCAATCATAGCCTCACCTCAGGCTTTGTGCTCACTGAATGGTGCCCAGTGATGTTTATCCCACTCCACAAAGGGGGAGCCACCATGGACCCCAGGAACTACCACCCATTAGCCTAATGAGCCTGGTCTGCAAGGCCATGGAACGTATCATTGTGGAACTTATAAACAAAGACATTGGCAATCTCCAGTCTCTGGACCCCAACCAGTTTGGGTTTGTAAAAGACAGATTATGTCTCCTAAACCTGACTGACTTCTATGAAGCAGTCTCCAAAGCTGTAGACGAGGGTATGGTGGTTCACACAGCCTATCTAGATCTCACCAAGGCTTTTGACACCAATCCCCACTTTGGAATTATAGATAAACTCACTAAACTAGGTATAAATCCCTATGTCACAAGATGGGTTGCCAACTGGCTCACTGACAGAAACCACACTATGAAAGTAGCAGACTCCAAATCCGACTTCAGACCAGTGACAAGTGGAGTACCACAGGGTTCAGTCCTGGGTCCTCTCCTGTTTGGTATTTACTTTTCTGAAGTACAGGCTAACACAGAAGGTCTTTGGCTAATGAAGTTCGCAGATGACTGCAAACTAGGAGCTATAATTGAAACTCCTAATGATGTGGACATTCTACAAAAGGGCCTCACTGAGACAGATTCCTGGTGTCAAAGCCATGGCTTCAAGCTCAATGCCAAAACGTGCATTATCATCCCCTTTGGTAAAAACTCTGTCCCCATGAACTACCACATAGGTGGTAGTATAGTTAACACCGAAAGTGTGATAAGAGACCTTGGAACACAGGTGGACAGTAGTCTCTCCTTTGATAATCACATCGCCACAATAGTCAGGAAATCCTTCTACATGGCATACTTCATCACAAAACGTTTCTCATCCAGGAAAAAAGAGGTCATTGTTCCCCTCTACATGTCACTCATTAGACCCATTATAGAGTACAACACCCCTTTTGGTATGTACCTCACAACACATCTACAACAACTGGAAAGGCCACAGAAATAACTCACAAAGAGGATTACTGGCCTCAAACAGATGCCCTATGCAGACAGTCTGAAAAAAACACCAGCTTTACTCCATTGCATATCGCCTACTCAGAGGCGATTTCTGCCTAACATACAAAGCTATGTCAAACCCAGAGCTGTTGTACATGCTCCACTTAAAGAAATCCCAATCCCTGCGAGCTACACGCTTTAGGGACCTAAACCTTGTTACCACAATAAACAGAACATGCTGGAGGGATTGATTCCTTTCCCAGAGACTTCTCATATTCTGGAACAAACTACCTATCTATATCAAACAAAGCTCCTCATTAGCACTCTTCAAGAAAAATCTTGATGATTGGATGGGAAGTAGGAAATTCACCCCGGGGATCACTTCTGTGGCTCTGGTCGACAGGGGCACAGGAAAATAATTTTCTTGGGTGGTGAAAGCCAGGGTACCTTTTTGGCTAGGCTTGTATAGGCCCTAGGGCTGATAGCCTAGTACCTACCTATGAACCTATAATACTCAAGGTTGTGAGCACAATCCCCGATAAGAATTTATGGTGCCCCATCCACTCATTCAGGTTCCTTTTGAACAGTGTTATAGAGGTGCTCTGTTTCACATGAATTGGTAGACTGTTCCAAAGATTTGGAAGTCACTGGGAGATAAATTTGTCCTTCCAGCATGTCCTATTTAAGTCACAGGCCATATTTAAGTCCCTGGAATTGGTCGCCCTAGACCCATTTGATTTACGAATATGCAGTAAGTTCATTAGGTTTGGGTCTTGAGTTGTTCTGTAGGCCAGGCATAAGTCTCCCCTAAGAAGTCTATGCAAGTGACAGGGACTTTGGTTGGTCCATGTAGGGCATGTGCTGGAGGCCCTTGATCTTCTGTGTTATAAACCTCTGAGATCTCTCTAATTGCTGCAGGTGCTTAGTACGATACATACTGAATGGGGCATTATACTCAATTATAGACCAGATAAGTGCCAAGTATAGGGGGTTATAACTTATTTTGCTTTCAAGGCAATGCCTTCACTAATCAAGTGAGCTACATGGAAAGCTTTTCTTACAATGGTAGACATGTGGTGGTCGAAGTTCATGGTCAACCTATGATACCAGGTCCATTACCACTTCATGAGTACTTAGGGTGTTGCTGTTGATCTGATAGTATGAAGGGACATTGTTTGTGCCAAAGGGAATGATGATGCATTTCTTTGCATTCAGATTGAGACTGTGACTAACACTCCAGTCATTGGTCTGTCTGCAAACCTCCTGGAATATACTGACATCATTTGGGGACTCAGTGATTGCACCTAGTTTGCAGTCTTCTGCAAACTTGATCAGCCACAACCCTTTAGTTTTAACCTGAACGTCTGAAAAATATATACCAAACAGTAGGGGGCCCAGCACTGACCCTGTGGTATGCCACTGGTAACAGGTCTGCTGGTTGATGTGGAGTCACCACTTTGACAGAGGCTGTCCAGTTTTTGAGCCAGTTGGCAACCCATCTTACAAAGAAGGGGCTTACATTCAGTTCACTAAGTTTATTGGTAATGCCTGAATGTGGGATTGTTTCAAAAGCCTTTGCCAAGTCAAGGTATGCTATGTGCACAGATTTTCCCTAATCAATGGCCCTGGTCACACTTTCAAAGAAATCCACGAGATTTAACAGGCAGGATCTGCCCTTCACAAAGCTGAATTGGGTTTGGAGATCATTTATGTCTTTATTTATGAGGTCCATAATAAAACATTCTATAGCCTAACAGATGAAGCTAGTCAGGCTTATGGGTCTGTAATTCCCTGTGTCTGTTGCTACACCACCTTTGTGGAAGGAAATAACTGTAGCTGTTCTCCATTCTAAAGGAACAAAGACTGTGGTTAGGTAATGATTGAAAAGGGTACTTAGTGGTGATGCTAGTCCATGTTTTATCCTGTTTAGAAGACAGCCTGGGATGTCATCTGGTCCCATAGAGGCCATGTTCTTTATCTTGGACAGGGCTTTGAGGACCTGTTCTTCAGATAAGTAAGGTGGGAGACGTTTGGGGGAGGGTTTGTTGTATGTTAGGAGGGGTTAAGGGAGTAAAATTTTCACCAAACCTATCCACTATCAGGTTTGCTAAATCCGTGGGGTCAGTGTGTGTGTAATACTGTTGACCACCAGCTCTGCACATGCTTGGGTTCTAACCTTTAGGTTACATACATAGCTGTAAAAGGCCTTATGGTTATCCTTGGCAGTACTTGCTAGGTTTCTCTCAAAGGGGCTCTTGGAAACTTTGACAAGTTGTCTTATTTGCTTGTTAAGGCTGAGGAGGATGCTTTTCCATTGTTAGTTCCTTGTCTTTGTTTTCTTAGACAGCAACTTTTTGCATTTATTGTGGAGTTTGTTGATGCTGGAAGTCCACCATGGCAGCTTGATTTTACTTGAGGTTCTGGCTTTGATTCTATCTGGTACAGCTTAGTTTATACACTTATGCAAGTGATTGTACAGCTCATTAGTGTAAGCTTCTGCATAGTAACCACTTTCAGCTTGGGGTGAGGCTTGGAATGCATTTATACCTTCACCTAGGAAGGTATATTTTGCCTTGGTGAAGTTGTTTTTAGTTTAATTTCACCTTTTTTGAGTTCTGGTGTTAGTGTCAGTTTGAAGGTGACTGATTTGTAGTCAGTTTTAAGAAATGAGGGTCCAACAGTTGCAGCAGTGCACTTGTTTGACAATTTGTTGAGGACCAGATCCAGAATGTGTGTTCCTCTTGTTGGGGTATGGACAATTTTCTCCAGGACATTTAAATTCACAAAGTCAAGGAACTTTTGTGCTAGCAACTTTGGGCTAGACTAGGCTTCCCAGTTAACACTGGTTTAATTGTGTGTATGGTAAAATTTGAATTGTACCAAATTTGAATTGTCGTCAGTTTGGTTAAGTAGGCTTCTTTTGGGTGTTGTGATCCAGCTTTACCATGGAGTAAGGGAGTCAGGAACCGTACCCAGAGCCCTTGATCAACGTTATACTGTTTGCATACTCTTTCAAATATATGAATAAAACTATCAAAATTATCACCCTCTATAAACTGTGGAAGAAATTTACTGACATCTGGGGTTTGGTTTCCCCATTACCTCCATGACCCTGATGAAGAGTCAGCATCTCCATCTCATGTTGGTGCTGTTTCTCCTTCTCTTCCAAATGCTGCAGTCTCTCTGCTGATTCTAATTCCAAATGTTTGGCTTCCAGTTCAAGTTTCTTTAACTCCAGATGGGTTTTTAAGTCCTCTGAGGTAAAGGTGAACTGTCCTGTTTCTAAAGGCTGCACATCCCCATCACCAGACTGGTTGTCTTTCTGGTCACTGGTCCATGCTGCCACTGTGATTAAGCCTGCAATAATTTCCTCTTTAGTCAGGTTGGCATGCACCAGTTTGTTGGCTTCGCACACCTTGGCCAACTGGTTCTTTGTCAGCTTGCCATAATCTTCTGGTTACATCTTTGCCTGCTTTCCCTGAATAAACTAAACTAACACACGTACCTTGGAAAGGCTGGCACAGATTTACCAGTTTTTCCCCCTCTGCCCAGACTATAAAGTAATTACACTGTCACCTGTCAGCTCCTCTAAAGCTCTTACAAGGGTACCCAGTTATACTAAATAAAAGTAATACTATTACAAATAGTAGAGTTTGACCCATGCAGCAAGGCTTTCAGTAATGGCCACAGTGTCACTACAATAAGCATAAGTACTCTTAAGATGTTAAAAGTATTCTCTAAAAGACAAGCCACAATGAAAGGTATAGAAATATATAATAATAAATGTTTGTCTTTTTGGCTTTTCCCGGTTAGAGGTCGCCACAGAGGAACTCCGGTCAGCTAATGATTGGCAGTCGATTTTTTATGGTGCTGAGTTGCCAGCCCGATGCCCAACCTTCAGTGAAGGCACATCCATTCACGCATGTCTTTTAGAGGCCACTCGACCATGGGGAGGACATGCAGACTCCACACAGAAGGCACTCCAGCCAAGAATCGAACAGGAGTACCTCTTGCTGTGAGGTAACAATGCTACTGCTGTACCACTGCGAAATATATAATAATAAATAATAAAGTAGAAAACATGAGAATACTGAATATCTAATTACAATAAACACCAGAGTTTCAGTTACAGGAGATATAAAAAATAACACAGCTGGACCAAGTCACACAGATGCAGAAAAACAATACTTAACAAATCTCAATATATTTTCCTGACTGACTAAAGAATTTCTGTTCCCCAGTTACTTACTACAGCAAGACAAGATGATCAGTGTTGAGTTGTTTACTACGGCAAGGCAAGATGAGGTGTATGACTGTGTGAGAGATCGGTGAGAAATCTTTCCTGTCAGGTTCATAGGTTCGTAGGTTCATAGGCTGGTACTAGGCTATCGGCCCTAGGGCCTATACAGGCCTAGCCATTAGAATTCCCTGGATATTTCTTCCCACAATATTTACTTCCCTGGACCTTTGTCTAGCAGGGTGAATGACATGCTTCCCGGGGTGAATTTCCTATCTCCCATCCAATCGTCAAGGTTTGTTTTGAAGAGGGCCAAGGAGGTGCTCTGCTTGCCATGTATGGGCACTCTATTCCAGAGTATGGGGAGTCTCTGGGACAGGAACCTATCCCTCCAGCATGTTTTGTTCATTGTGATGACAAGGTTTAGATCCCTGGAGTATGTGGCTCTGAGGGATTGGGATTTCTTTAAGTGGAGCATGTCCAACATCTCAGGGTTTGACATGGCCTTGTATGTTAAGCAGAGATCACCTCTGAGTAGATGATATGCCACAGAGTATAGCTGGAGTTTTTTTAGACGGTCAGCATGGGGCATCTGCCTTAGGGTTGCGATTCTTTTAGTGAGGTATTTCTGTGGCCTTTCTAGCTGTTGCAGATGTCTTGTGAGGTACATACCAAATGGGGCATTGTACTCTATAATGGGTCTAATGAGGGATGAGTACAGTGGGACAATGACCTCATTTTTTTGTGGATGAAAAGCCCTTAGTGATGAGGTGTGCCACATAGAAGGATTTCTTGGCTGTTGTGGCAATGTGGTTATCGAAGGTGAGACCACTGTCCATCTGTGTCCCTAAGTCTGTCATCACACTGTGTTTAGTATACTGCCACCTATGTGATAATTCATGGGTACATGTTTTTTCCCAAAGGGGATAACTATACATTTCTTGGCATTAAGCTTGAGCCCATGGCTCTAGCACCAAGCACCTGTTTCTGTAAGGCCCTTTTGTAGAATATCTACATCATTTGGAGATACAATAATGTCTCCCAGTTTGCAGTCATCTGCGAACTTTGTTAGCCAGAGTCCCTTAGTGTTGGCCTGTACTTCAGAGAAGTAGATGCCAAACAAGACCAGTCCCAGGACTGAACCCTGAGGTACTCCACTTGTCTGGAGCTGGATTTGGAGTCTGCTACTTTTACAGTGTGGGTTCTGTCAGTAAGCCAGTTGGCAACCCATCGAGTGACGTAGGGATTTATGCCCAGAATAGTAAGTTTATCTATGATCCCAGAGTGGGGGATGGTGTTGAAGGCCCTAGCAAGGTCCAGATAGGCTGTGTGGACCGCCTTACCCTCGTCCACAGCTCTGGAGACTGATTCGAAGAAGTCGGTCAGGTTCAGAAGACAAGATCGGCCTTTCACGAACCCAAACTGGGTGGAGTCCAATGTTTGAAGGTTGCCATTGTCTTTGTTTATATGTTCCATGATAATGTGTTCCATGCCCTTGCAGATCAGGCTTGTCAGACTGATGGGACGGTAGTTCCCGGGATCCAAGGTAGATCCCCCCCCCTTGTGGAGTGGGATAATTGTAGCTGTGCACCACTCAGTGGGCACGAAGCCTGAGGTGAGACTATTATTAAACATGACACTTAGTTGGGGTGCCAGTTCATTTTGTAGTTCATATAGTACACAGCCCAGGATGTCATCTGGTCCCATGGATGCTGTATTCTTAGCTTTGGAGAGTGTGGTTTCTACCTGTGTGGCCGTGATTACTGGAATTTGGCAATCTTTTGGTATTGAGATGGGCCCTTTAGGGGATGAGAGGGGGGTGAAATTTGCAGTAACTTGATCTGCCAGGATATTGGCAATATCCTTGGGATCAGTATATTTAATGCCATTTTGTTGTAGCTCAGAGCAGATATGAGCATTGCCATTTAGATTCTTGACATAACTATAGAATGCCTTGTGGTTGTCTTTGGAATCTTTGGTAATTTTATTTTTGTAACTAGCTTTGGAGGATTTTATGAGGGATCTCACCTGCTTACTGAGGCTGGTAAGGGAGTTTTTTGTATCCTGTGATTTTCCTCTTTTCTGCAACAGTTTCTTCCTTCTGTTGGTTTCCTTTTTGTGGAGGAGAACGTCTTGGTTCTATTTGGGATGGCATAATTCATGCACAAGTGGATGTACTAGTAAAGATCCCATCTGCGTGGGTGTTATGAAGTTTGTCACTTCTGATTGAGTAGCATGAAGTTGGCTTTGGAAATGTTTTTTACAGAGGTTTACTTACTGGGGGGTGTGGGTGGGATGTGGATGTCAAGGGTGATTTGCTTATGGTCATACCTGACCAATGAGGGGGTGACCACTGGTGTGGAGCATCTATCTCCCATGTTGGTAATGACCAGGTCTAGGTTATTGGAGCCCCTGGTGGGGCAGTGGATTAGTTGACCCAGGGCGTTGGAATTTATGAATTCCAAGAGCCGTTGGGAAAAGGTGTTGGTACCCATGTAGTTTTCCCAGTTAATGGCAGGGTAGTTGAAATCACCCAGTATTAGGGTGTTTGGTTGTATCTTAATATTTTCCAGTATGTTTAGAAAGGTGTAGTGATAATCTTGGGGCATGGTGGGGGATCTGTAGCAAGCCACAATTTGGATTGCAGTCTTACCTAGTGTTAGTTGCACCTGGAAAATTTCAGATGCATTGTGTTGGGCAACTAGCAAGTGCTGTTGTGAGAGTTTCATCATATCTCTCATTAAAATCTAAAACATAATTTCATTGCTGGTCATAGAATGACATCACATCTGGTCACCTGACTCTGGTATAATACACACCTAGAGCTTTGCTAAGTTCATTGCAGCATCTAAAAGCTATAAAACAATTTCAAAAACTTCCACCCTTCCAGGGTAGCAATTACTTCATCCCTAAGGACAATACAGTAAGATTCCTAGTCCTGGTTTTTCAAGACATGTTTGTCTCTGGCTGCAATCAGGCCTGTAAGATAAAATCTTTATGGCCTAAACCAACCCATTTAATTTTCAACCTATTTTTCAAATTTAGCTGGACTGAGATTAACCTCTTCCCTTCCAGAATTCTCTGTTAAAGCATATACATTTAATCAGTTGTAACAATACTGTCTGACATACATGTATATCTCTTTTCTGTCCAGCAGGAACCACTGTTGATGCTTTTTTAACATAAGTAACTTTACAAATACATTTTTAACACAAACATCTGTACAAATCAGTGTGATAGTCAAATGACAGAAATTTATTTACAAAACTCCCACTAGCTATGTTGGCATATTTATTTATTTATTTTTATTTATTTAACATTTGTTGACCGGGAAAGTCCAACTAGGTTCCACAGAGTCTGTTTTCAGCGGAGGCCCGGGGAGAAATGCTCCAGATGCATGTCTATGTTATACATGCACTGCCCTACTCTCCCTGGCACAGATGGCACTACCTCATATCATCACATCTCTAAATTCAAATTCATTTAACTGTTGAATGAGTCTTTAAGCAGGACTAATTGTGGTTTGCTGATGCCTACAATATGCTTTTTCATCCAATTAAATAGCTTTACTTAACTGAATGCCCTCTATACCTGTCTAGATTACTTTCTACAAGTCAGTATTGACATTTTGTTGTACCTTTGATGTTCTGCAATTTTTCTTATCTTTTAGTTTAAAAGATTTGTAATTTTATGCCAGTGACTGGAAAGAGCCTTAGGGCCAGTCTACTTGATATTAAAATAAATAAAAAAATAATACAAAAAATGTCAAACCTAGTACCAAGTGAAATTCCAGATTGTTGTTTTTAGACTGTAAATATGATTTATCATACCATGATCATTTCCAATTATCCACATTTCTTTGCAGATTTAATTCAGAACCATGTAGAACATTTTCAGCAACAAAACTAGGAGTAGCATCAATTGATCTTTTTGAGTACCTGCTGATGTTGATGGATAGATAGCTATGTAGAGAAACAGATCAATTATGCTAAAAGTTAAAATGAAAAGCACAGGTTCTCTGAGCATGCTTCTGTTACCACAGTAACCACTTGGACAGGTAAAGACAGTCAAAGAAAGTCTTTTGAAGCTCTTCAGTATGATAAGAGAGTATCCTAGCCTGCAGGTATTTTAGTGTTTTGCCCACTCCTGATTGTCCCTCGAGAGTTCACAAGAAAAAAGCTTCCTTCCCTGTGATTTTCAATAAGTAGCCTTATGGCTAATGCTACTGACCCCTCCCTGTTCAATTGATTGCTGAACCAGCATGATAGGAAATCATATCCTGCACTCAAGGACACTGCAGGTTCTATGTCCTCTAATTGGCAGATGGACCTGTTTTAAGGCAAGGTGAATGCATATGCTTTGAATGCTCTAGCGTTGTTATTTCTTGATCTGCAAATGTCAGATGTTAAGATTATAGATAGTGGAATTAGCAATCACATGTTGTTAATAGATACAATCTTGCATATACAAAGACATTGCATGACAGATAATGATTGCCTCACTTTATTGTCAGAGGTTAATAAAGCATCTATTTCAAGGCTATGTTTTTGATTGTGCACTTAAAAGACACTGTGAAATAATGACAAAACTGTTGACCTTGCAGTTTAACAATAAAGAACACAAAGTACTTAAAACTTTATGATACCCTGTTTGTTAATTTGATTACAGCTCCCTGTGTTATGTTGCAAAGATACAATTTGTTTTTTTTTTATTTCTACAAAAAAGGACTGTTGGCTTCAAACTGATATGGGTGTTTAGGCACAGGATGGGAAAACAGCCCTTAACTTGAATTTCAGTAGCCTTCATTTATGCTTTGCAGCATTTGTATATTTTTGGACAATACTAACCAAGTACTGGAACTGTCATATCTATTTGGCCAGCTCAGTGGCACAGAGGGATAAAGCCCTGACTATGTCCTAGATGAGTAGGGGTTGATTAGTGCCTGAGCACTACAAGAGCATACTAGGAAGAACTGGAGTGAGCAGTCATGCTGGTTCACCCATCCTGGTGGACTGTGTCCATCACACCTACTTCAGTGGGTCAGCCAAAGACAAGGACTGCCAAGCAATGCCATATACTGTAGCTGGGAAGATACATGTGTGGATGTTCACATGTGGCAAACAGATCCACCATTGTAATAGCCACTTCTGTGGAACATGGGACAGAATAGCCATAACTGTAGTTAGAAATGAAAACCAAAAACCCTTATGGCTGCCTGGAGGATAGTCCATCCTGAATGATTATGTGAACGGGAAAGGGGAGGGTCAACATGCAATAGGTAGAAAAATAAAGAAAAAATATTTATCTTTATGATTCCAAACATTTTCTGTGCTGTTAATTCAAACCTATATGTATGAAAATGTAATACAATCATCTAATATTAAAAATCATTCTTAAAAATAAAAATATATTACTATACTATAAATTGATTATATAATTGTTGTTGAAGTGCTTTAGCAGTTTTTCTGTTTAGGAGGCTAGTATAAGACTTAATTCAGCTACTGATGTAGTTATATATATATATATATATATATATATATATATATATATATATGGATCCATATCAGATCCGCAAAACCACACTTCCCCGATGACCAATTCACCGAGACTACATCCCTGACATCACACATCCCCGGCAATGGTAAGTATAAGTGTTACGGAAAGGAATGTATTCCCATGTATGCAATACAACTAAAAAACAAAAAGTAACATGTATATAGCAGGGGGGCAAGCCCCCCTGCACCCCCAATGTGGGCAACCCTGAGATCGCACAACATTGCGGAAATGGGAATACATCCCGTTCCGCACTACTTACCATTGTCGGTGATCTCCTCCATCGGCGATGTGGTCTCGGTGATTTGGTCATTGAGGATGTTTGGTTTCGTCGATCTGACAGGTTCCCACATATATATATATATATATATATACACATACATATATATATATATATATATATATATATATATATATATATATATATATGTGTGTGTGTGTGTGTGCATTTTCCATTCTACTATAAACTGAAGAGCTCACAAAACATCTAACATGTAAATTATGTTAGGATTTTTTTACTAACTGTGTTACACAGGTACGAATGTTGTGAACCATAAACTTTTCATAGTTATTGTAGTGTTACACTTACTTACTAAACATGAAACATCCTTTAATGTAGATGACTGAAGGTTGTGTGCAGGGAACATAGAATGAAGTCAACACTAGTTGATATGAGTGTATTTGTACTACCTGAGGTGTTTAAAAAAGTTGCCAGCTTTACATTTTCAGAATTGTGTAACTTCAGTATTATAGAACAGGGTTTATGGTTTTCTGAAATGATGTGCAGATTAATTGGTACTGTTTTTTTTTTTGTAATACTGCTCAAGCATATACATATATGGGTGAATAAACAATACTACAAACAAAGATTCAAACAAAGATGTAAGTGGACAAACTGAAAGATACACAAAACTGGTAGACATAGGCAGGCAAAACAGATAAAAGAATCTGCAGGAATGCCACAGAATGAACACATTTCTGCATCACCATGCTTCTTTACATAGTTACTTCATATGTTTCAGTATTTACACAGACCCTGTCTTCAGCTACCCTTAGGCCCACCTGAAGAAAACATATGATAATATCACATACAACTTTACCTTATAATATAACTGGGTAAGCAACATGTAAAATAAATTAAAAAAATCTCAGAGCTCATTCAGTTTGGAAAATAAAAGAAATAAACAATTCAGTGCATTCTTTTGCTCTCTGTCTGAAGAGTATGGTGATGTGATTTCTTGGAATGGTCTGCAAATGGACCCCTTATTTCAAATTAAACCTACATTGCCCTCCGACTCATCTGTAACCATCATGTTTTAATACAAAAATATAGCAATTATGGCACAATCAGTCATTAAGCTTATTCGTCAGTATAATCAGGTAAAAACTGTAAAAGGGGCACAAGAAAACAAATCTCCTGCTTGGCTGCTTAGTACTAGTATGTGTGTGTTTAAATGATAGCCATTCTGTAGTCATATGCTTAAATGAGAAAAACACAGCCAGTCCACAGGGGCCAAGCATAACTAAACAAAAAAAATATATAAAAAATAAAACGGACCACCAAGGTCAATTGCTCTGCTTTATTCAGACACACAAAAACCAAATGAACTAAGCGCTTTCGCCAGATGCCAAGTCCAGCTTCATCAGAGTCATTTGGTTAAATATCAAATAAGTTTTTAAATAAATACTTAGTCATCTTAGGATGTTTAACCAAATGACTCTGATGAAGCTGGACTTGGCTTCTGGCGAAAGCGCTTAGTTTGTTTTTTATGTGTCTGAATAAAGTGGAGCAATTGACCTTGGTGGTCCGTTTTATTTTTTATTTTTTTTTGCTTAAATGAGTACTCTGTACTATCAAGAACATAATACATATGTGTAGCACTTGAGTAGAACGCAAACAGTCCCCAGCAAATTTGTATATTTATTAATTTAACTGGGTAAGCCTACTGGACACAGCTGACCCTGTTCAGGATTGACTTTTCTAGTAAGGTTATCTGCTTAAAATCACCCAGTAGACAAAAGGAGACCTGGACTATGGTAGGAAGCTTGTTAATAGCTTATAGTCTTAATTTCAGACTGGCCATCAAAATATCTACTTTTATCTTGAAGGTGGCAAGGTTCCTACTCTACTTGACATGAAGCAGAAAATTGTTTCAGAGGTCAGGAATATGTTGGATATGAATTCATCATCTCAATGTGTCTCATTTATCCACCACTGCATCAGCCAAGACCGTAGAAACCTCCCACCAAAAAAAAAAAAAAAACACTTTAACAAGGACATGGGGAGAAGCATCAGGAAACAAAGGGTGTCCTGGTGAATGACATGCAAAACAGGGCAATATAGTTAATATAGGGCCTGATAAGAAATGAGTAAAGGAGAATTAAACTTCTTTGAATCCAGTGAAGATTTCTGTAGACATTAGAAGAGCCAGATAGAAGGATTTTGAACTAGTACTAATTTTTTCATGTTTATCTTATTCCAGTTGTTTAAGACACTCATCTGTTCATGAGAGGATTCCTGTAGCCAAGGGTATTGAGATTGATTCCATCTCCACTTGCCTACAGTATGAATCTTAGCAAGTTACTTAACCAGACAGTTCGCTTTTGTCACCCTTGAAAAGGGCACTTGTGTCCAGTAAGCTTACTCAGCAACTAGATAACAATAAAAATAAAAAAAGTAAAAAATATGTAGTCTGACACATATTGGAGCAATCATCAGTCAGTGGAGAAAAAAATAACACACTTAATTTACACAAATCCACAAATCTAAATAACAATAGGCCAGGAGCCCCCCTGAAAAAAATGTTTCTATATGTTTTTAACAAATAAGATTTTGAATGTCCTGAGACTGTTTCTTTGTGCATGGGTACTGGTATGTAAAGTTCTGTGTTTTGGATCTTATGCAGTTGATATTTTTGCAGTTCACGTCAGGTGTTTTTGCTGAAATATAGTAAAGCACACATACATATATTTATATAGACATGTGAGAGTGAGTGTGTATGTATGTATATGTGTGTGCTTGTCTACACACAAATATATATATATATATATATATATATATATATATATATATATATATATATATATATATATATATATATAAACCTAAATTTTTTTTTCATTTGTTAACTGGGTAAGCACACTGGTTCATAGACCCTTTTCAGTCATGACTCAGATGATGAAGGTTCAAAAGAATAATGTTTTACAAACAAAACAGGAACATGCAAACAAAGGGCATTCCATATAATATTGTGCATTATGACACACACATAAGTTGTCAACAGATATTTTTGGTGTCTGAAGCTGTTAAAAGCACTTGTCAACTGGCAAACTAAGAGAAAGATGCAACATTGAATACTGATTTTACTGATTATGTCTGTAGGCAGGCATTTGGGGAGTAAATGTGTCAAGTTACCATAAGGGCAAAGGAGAGCTGGAGCAAGCATTGAATACCCTGGGGAAGGCACCAAAAACCCTGTTTTTACCTCACCTGTGGTCTAGAGAGACAAAACCATGATGATGGGTCCAGGTGACCAAATATGATTAGTAGCTCTGGTGTCTAATGGTAAGAAGGGAACTTATCCTGGAAGTTTGGGAGTGTAAGGGTGGCTCTTTGCTGAGTTGTTAAGGAGGCCAGAACTCAGAAGGAATGGCAGGGAGAGAGCAGAGTAGAGTAGGTGTGGCCACCTTGTGGACCAACGGGTAGAATACATGCTCTAGCAGCACCTTATAACCCACCCAGCCTGACAAAGTTCACAGAATGTCTAGATTTTTGCCTCACATTTTGGTCTCTTCATAAAATCTGTGGTTGTATGGCACATCACTGAGGATTGAAGTCACTAAGGAGCAATACTTAATATCTGTCCCTATTTTTGGGTCTCTGTCCCCTCATTATTTTTGGTTTTGTCCAGATTTCTTGCGCAGAGAAGTTCAGTGGTATGGCTCACTGAGAGTGCCAGGAGGGAGGTTTGATAGCCAAGAAAAGAGCCAGAGGAAAAATAATGCAAAAAATGTATCTTTGCTCTATGGAGAAAAGGATGTAGAATGGAGTTGTAAACACAGCACCTTTTGTATTTCATTAGGCTGACAATGCATGGGATTATGCTATCACCTTAAACGTTACTGAACAAATTAGACAAACCTGGAATACATCCTATTTTCGTAAAGTAAAATAAAAAACACAGCAGGTAATAGCATCAAACTGAATCTACTGAGATAAAAGGATTGCTGTTTGCTATGTGAGGCAGGTTAGAGTTGGGGGTCAGTTCCTTTTTAAGTGGCACTAGATAAACGCCAGAAGGAAATGTCTGTATTTTAGTGATGATGAAAATATATGTTATAGGTTGAGTAACACCTCTCAACCTATTCATGCAAGAAATCCGAACAAAGCCTAAAATAATAGGGGGACAAAGGCAGAAAAATAGGGACAGATTTTAAATATTGCTCTTATAAACTTAGAAAGTTGCCAGAATAACAGGGTTTGTCTTAACATGCATATTTTGAAGGATATGAAGTCTGAAACTCAAATGTGTATCATTATTTAGTGACTTCAATTATCAGTGATTTGCAGAAAACCACAAAATTTATGAGGAACAGACCAAAAATATAAAGCAAAAATGTGGATATTCTGTGAAAATCTGGACAATTGAGAAGTATGCATTAATTACCAAGATGGTACAGAAAAGGTAGAAACAAACTATGCATGATTAGATGAATGATCTGAAATACAGCAGCTTAATTTCATTTCATATATGCAATATAATCCACATGGGATTCAATCACCCAAGGAAGATGCACAAAATTAGAGATGAAGCAGAGAGCAAGAAAAGACAAGAATGACCTGGAGGTAGCCATATCAAATTGCCTAAAGGTAAACAAGTAGTATGTGACACCAAGAAGGAACACTAATGGAATTTGCAGAATTCTAGAATGCACAGACAGGGGAATCACAAAGTCAGTTAGCAGTGAGCTAAAATATTTTGCTGAACTTTTTCTGACACTAGTAAGCCCGCCTAAAGAAATACAAACCCACCTGTTGTGTTATAACCTTGGAGTGGGATATATTTCAATTTCAACTTTATTTTTTTATGCATGCACAGCATAAGGTACTGTTGCCAGCTTGTTAAAGCCAGGCACATGCCTCAGATCATATTTCTGCACTCCAGGTAGCTACTGATTAGATGCAGATACTGAAGTGATCAGATCACTCCTTCCCCAGGAAGGGCAAGATGATATCAGCCACTAGGACCTGTCCTGTCCTTGTCCATTCCTCCATCACTTGATCCAGTGATAAAATCTGGGTCATTTTGGGTGCATTCAGGGCTTTATCCATCTGTGCCATGGATAGGAAGACATGGGAATAAGATAAGATGTGCCAGCATCTAAGTGTGTCAGTGAGGATAGCACTAGCTATAACCAATAAAACTCTGAGTTAGCACTAGCTGTAACCAATCAAACGTAGAGTTAGGGAGAATAAGATAACGGGCAATGCAATAACTAAGGCAAGAAGAATCCAGGGCATAAATGTCAACATGGAAATCATCCTGAGATGTCAAATGTTTGATGTCAGCAATATTTCTGAGGTGAAAAAAAGACAGAGGCAACAGCATGGTCATCCACTTTTGTCCAATCTTGAGCTTATTGCCACCATACAGAATAACACATGGCTGCACAGACAAGGTCTCAGTTTTAGATGTGTTATGTTTTAACTGATTAGTAGTAAAAAACACACATTACATGTTCCTGATGGAGAGGTAAAGCTGTGTATCATCTGCATACCAATGATAAGCCAGGCATATCCTTCTAATTTGTGCCTCAGGGCCAGAGTTAATACTGTAAAAAAGTAGCAGGCCTATGATCAAGCAATACAATACTTCAAAGTCCAGAGGAAAAACATTTCCATAAAGCCAGAAACGTAGGAGGCAAGCCAATTCAAAACAGTAAAGAAGAGATCACGGTAGTAAAGAAATAACTCAATAAAGCCACCATGATCTACATTGGCAAATGCTTCAGGAAGATTAGGAAGGATATAGCCAGGTTACAAATGATATCTGGCAATAAGAAGATCATTTATTACTCTAGTGAGGCCAGTCTCACCAATTCCATGGCAGCAAAAAGCAGACTAATATGACTTAATACATCTAGTGATGGTAACATGAAATTCAGATTGTGTATAAACAAATTCTTGGTCATCTGACCAAAAAATGGAACTTCTGGAAGAAAATCCTCAAAACTATGTCCATCTGACACTGGAGGCATATGTAGGGAAGCATACATGAGCATGTGAACAGCACACTTCAATCACCAAGAGGCACCGTTAGTGCTTATTAGAAATGTTCTGTTGTCCATGAAAATTTGGCTGCCATGTAAACCTTTGGACTGATAAGGGGCGTTTCAGAATTTGTGAGTATGGCAAGTGACTTAATAGGCTTTAAGATTCTACAGGGTCAATGGTGATATCAGCCCTCTCCTGTGAGCCCTCAGGTTGCCAGTTAGTGTAGTCATTGATAGCAGACTAAGAAGCCAATTGGTGGTTAACTGTTTGTAGGGACAGTTGATGATCTAGAAACAGCAGCAGTAAAGCAATCTTTATCTGCCTGGATGATGGCATTCTCTGATTGGCTCTGACCCAAGTTAGTGACTACATTCTCATTGACAGGAAACAAATGCACTAAGAGTCCTTGGAGGAAGAGTTATGGTCAACAGGTTTATTTGTGTCTTTCGGCTTTTCCCGGTTAGGGGTTGCCACAGCGGAACTCCAGTCTGCTAATGATTGGCAGTGGATTTTTATGTGCCGAGTTACCAGCCCTGACGCACAACCTTCAACGAAGGTACGCCCATTCACACGTCTCCATGCAGAAGACGCTCTAGCTGAGAATCGAACCAGACAGCGTCTTATTGTGAGGCGACAATGCTACCGCAGCACCACCACCGCAACAGTTATGGTCAACAGGTAGTGATGCAAAAAAAAAAAAAAAAGAAAAGGCATATATAAAAAAAAAAACTACTGAGACCAAAAGACAGAAAAACATAAGATCTCACAGAGACTGTAACAAGTGGTAAGGCATTCTTAATATTTTGAGGAGTGTTATCCATGCATGCTTCCTCTATACTCAGAAATGTTTGCAGGGTGTGAAGGGGTTCTCACACACGTCGGTTGTAGGAGGCTACCCATCACTCAAAAATTATTGCAATGTCCAAATAGTTTGAGAAAACATTTTTATTTGTCATTTTACTGAATTATGTTTTGTAAACCTGTAATAAATATAGGTTTCTGTCCATGCCACCCATGACACAGGTTTACTTAGTGCACAGGCACAGGTACAAGTGTCTGTCCATGCTACCCATGATACAGGTTTACCTAGTACATTGGTACAGATACAGATGTCTGTCCATGCTACCCATGGCATGGGTTTACCTAGACACAGGCTTACTTAATACACTGGCACAGATACAGGTGTCCATCCATGCTACCCGTGACATGAGTTTACTTAGTGCACTGGCACAGATACAAGTGTCTCTCCATGACACCCGTGACACAGGTTTACCTAGTTCACTGGCGTAGATAGAGGTGTCTGTCCATGTCACCCGTGACACAGGTTTACCTAGTGCACTAGCACAGATACAGTTGTCTGCCCATGCCACCCGTCTGTCCATGCTACCCCTTACAGTGTCTGTCCACGCCACCCATGACACAGACTTACCCAGTACACTGGCACAGATACAGGTGTCTGTCCATGCCACCCATGACAAAGGTTTACCAAGTGCACTGGCACAGATACAGGTGTCGGTCCATGCCACTCATGACACAGGTTTATCTAGTGCACTAGCACAGATATAGGTGTCTGTCCATGCCACCTGTGACACAGGTTCATCTAGTGCACTGGCACAGATACAGGTGTCTGTCCATGCCACCCATGACACATGTTTACCTAGTGCACTGACACAGATACAGGTGTCTGTCCATGTCACCCGTGACACAGGTTTACCTAGTGCACTAGCACAGATACAGTTGTCTGCCCATGCCACCCGTGACACAGGTTCACCTAATGCACTGGTAGAGATACAGGTGTCTGTCCATGCTACCCATTGTGGTATCTGTCCATGCCACCCATGGCACAGGCTTACCTAGTGCACTGGCACAGATATAGGAATATGTCCATGCTACGCATGACACAGGCTTACCTAGTGCACTGGCACAGATATAGGAATCTGTCCATGCTACGCATGACACAGGCTTACCTAGTGCACTGGCACAGATATAGGAATCTGTCCATGCTACGCATGACACAGGCTTACCTAGTGCACTGGCACAGATATAGGAATCTGTCCATGCTCACGCATGACACAGGCTTACCTAGTGCACTGGCACAGATATAGGAATCTGTCCATGCTACGCATGACACAGGCTTACCTAGTGCACTGGCACAGATATAGGAATCTGTCCATGCTACGCATGACACAGGCTTACCTAGTGCACTGGCACAGATATAGGAATCTGTCCATGCTACGCATGACACAGGCTTACCTAGTGCACTGGCACAGATATAGGAATCTGTCCATGCAACGCATGACACAGGCTTACCTAGTGCACTGGCACAGATATAGGAATCTGTCCATGCCACGCATGACACAGGCTTACCTAGTGCACTGGCACAGATATAGGAATCTGTCCATGCTACGCATGACACAGGCTTACCTAGTGCACTGGCACAGATATAGGAATCTGTCCATGCTACGCATGACACAGGCTTACCTGGTGCACTGGCACAGATATAGGAATCTGTCCATGCTACGCATGACACAGGCTTACCTAGTGCACTGGCACAGATATAGGAATCTGTCCATGCTACGCATGACACAGGCTTACCTAGTGCACTGGCACAGATATAGGAATCTGTCCATGCTACGCATGACACAGGCTTACCTAGTGCACTGGCACAGATATAGGAATCTGTCCATGCTACGCATGACACAGGCTTACCTAGTGCACTGGCACAGATATAGGAATCTGTCCATGCCACGCATGACACAGGCTTACCTGGTGCACTGGCACAGATATAGAATCTGTCCATGCCACGCATGACACAGGCTTACCTAGTGCACTGGCACAGATATAGGAATCTGTCCATGCCACGCATGACACAGGCTTACCTGGTGCACTGGCACAGATATAGGAATCTGTCCATGCTCACGCATGACACAGGCTTACCTGGTGCACTGGCACAGATATAGGAATCTGTCCATGCCACGCATGACACAGGCTTACCTGGTGCACTGGCACAGATATAGGAATCTGTCCATGCTACGCATGACACAGGCTTACCTAGTGCACTGGCACAGATATAGGAATCTGTCCATGCTACGCATGACACAGGCTTACCTAGTGCACTGGCACAGATATAGGAATCTGTCCATGCTACGCATGACACAGGCTTACCTGGTGCACTGGCACAGATATAGGAATCTGTCCATGCTACGCATGACACAGGCTTACCTAGTGCACTGGCACAGATATAGGAATCTGTCCATGCTACGCATGACACAGGCTTACCTAGTGCACTGGCACAGATATAGGAATCTGTCCATGCTACGCATGACACAGGCTTACCTAGTGCACTGGCACAGATATAGGAATCTGTCCATGCTACGCATGACACAGGCTTACCTAGTGCACTGGCACAGATATAGGAATCTGTTCATGCTACGCATGACACAGGCTTACCTAGTGCACTGGCACAGATATAGGAATCTGTCCATGCTACGCATGACACAGGCTTACCTAGTGCACTGGCACAGATATAGGAATCTGTCCATGCTACGCATGACACAGGCTTACCTAGTGCACTGGCACAGATATAGGAATCTGTCCATGCTACGCATGACACAGGCTTACCTAGTGCACTGGCACAGATATAGGAATCTGTCCATGCTACGCATGACACAGGCTTACCTAGTGCACTGGTAGAGATACAGGTGTCTGTCCATGCTACCTGTTGTGGTATCTGTCCATGCCACCCATGACACAGGCTTACCTAGTGCACTGGCACAGATATAGGAATCTGTCCATGCTACGCATGACACAGGCTTACCTAGTGCACTGGCACAGATATAGGAATCTGTCCATGCTATGCATGACACAGGCTTACCTAGTGCACTGGTAGAGATACAGGTGTCTGTCCATGCTACCCGTTGTGGTATCTGTCCATGCCACCCATGACACAGGCTTACCTAGTGCACTGGCACAGATATAGGAATCTGTCCATGCTACGCATGGCACAGGCTTACCTAGTGCACTGGCTGGGGAGAAGTAAGCTCAAGTAGCTGGTGCCACTTAACCTGGAGAGAGGGAAGGATGGATAATGAGCCACTGTAGAACCCTGGCATATTCTGTAGGCTCATAATATATGGGGACAGGCATGTAGCATGTATATATGCGCAACAGTATCCATACTCACATGCATTGTATGATAGGAGGGCTTAAGGATGGCTTACAACATTAACAGCAACTTGGGCTGCAGTTTGTTGGGCTGCCTGGTGCCAGCTCACCACCCTGGTATAAGAGGGGGTGGCTCTTACCAAAACAGAGTCCTGGAGTGGGAGGAACAGCCAAGCAATGAGGTTTTCTGGGGTCCCACTTAATAAAATATGGGAACCAAGAGGAAAGAAGTAAGTGATATTAAGAAAAGGTAAAGCCCCCGAGTCAGACGGCAGTGCAGATTGAGAAAAACAAACAAAAAATATTATCCCTTTGAAATGTCTGAGAACAAAACCTTCAATCTGCATGTGATTTAGTTGATGTGTGTGTGTGTGTGTGTGTGTGTGTGTGTGTGTGTGTGTGTGTGTGTGTGTGTGTGTGTGTGTGTGTGTGTGTGTATGTGTGTGTGTGTGTGTGCACACTCGCATGCGTGCGTGCATGCATGTGGGGGGAGTAATCTAAACCCAGTTGCAAATATGATTGCAGCTTATGCACTCCTCATCACAAGACAGTTACAGGGTCCTCTGTATTAGGGTTCTATTCACTCAGTGCACATAAATAAACTGTGACATGTTAGGGCATGACTATCATGGCTTCATGTTACACCTCCTTGGCCCTTAATGTGGTTAGTCATACTTATCGCCCCAAATACTTCATCCAGCACTAGACTGCCACACACTACAAGGCTGCCTAGGAAGCAGCACTAGACTGCCACACACTGCAAGGCTGCCTAGGAACCATCACTAGACTGCCACACACTACAAGGCTGCTTGGGAACCAGCACTAGACTGCCACACACTGCAAGGCTGCCTGGGAACCGGTACTAGACTGTGACACACTGCAAGGCTGCCTGGGAACCAGTACTAGACTGCAACACACTGCAAGGCTGCCTGGGAACCAGTACTAGACTGCGACACACTGCAAGGCTGCCTGGGAACCAGTACTAGACTGCCACACACTGCAAGGCTGCCTGGGAACCAGTACTAGACTGCCACACACTGCAAGGCTGCCTGGGAACCAGTACTAGACTGCCACACACTGCAAGGCTGCCTGGGAACCAGCACTAGACTGCCACACACTGCAAGGCTGCCTGGGAACCAGTACTAGACTGCCACACACTGCAAGGCTGCCTGGGAACCAGTACTAGACTGCCGCACACTGCAAGGCTGCCTGGGAACCAGCACTAGATTGCCACACACTGAAGGCTGCCTGGGAAAAAGGACTGTCTTATCTGGGCCATGTATTTTGTCTTCTGTCTATCTGCCAATAAAGCTGTCAACCTTTTATTTCCAAAATCAGGTATAGAGCCAAAAATAATCAAGCATGAATGCTATTATAAAAACTGACAAAAAAAACGGACAATAATTAACATGCATTTTCAGAAGTATAAAGACTCTGTCAGTTTGACTGCTGTAATTTGTTGAGTGTAAACCATCCCTTTGTCAAAAAACTCACAAACATTAAGAGGGGCAGATTAAAATTCTGAGCTAGAATCAGGGATGTTCCTAGAAATCAGGGACAGCTGAGAAGTGTGCCAGCAAGGGGCTGGGAGAGAAGGGCGATCTACAAACACAGACTTATCATCCTTTACAAGTACCGTTTTGTAGCTGCCATCTTTATTTTATCAGATGGCCTTCTCAAAGAGCTCCTTCACTTAGCATACTAAGCAGTGCCCACCAAGCTGTTCATAATAAAAGGAAATTATCTTGCATATCTCAGCAGCAAAAGTGATTAATTTAATGAAACCTCTTAGGAACAAACCAATACACATTAGTGAAGTGTCACATCAGGAAATTCTAAAGTCTGCTGCAGTCACATAAAGAATAAGCAAGCTGCTGCAGTCCTATAGACAAAAATCAAAAAGTTCTGACACCCACCTCACACACACACACACACACACACACACACACACACACACACACACACATAATAAAGTATGCCCATATACACTTTTTTACACAGTAAGGAGATCATAAAATACTTTTTTTTTTTTTTTTTAACAAAAATATTTTCTAATTTATACAACACCAGAATGGACCTGATCCTTAGGAATATGTGACCATCCACTCCAGCTCCTTTCAACTTTCTAATGCAGGAAACAAGAACTTCAATACTGTGGGTTAAACAACATATGTCACCTTTCAGAAAGACAGTGAAATTAAAAAAAAGTTTGCAAACTTAGCAATGAGTCATCTCAGCAAAGTGTTTTTGTTCATAGCAGGAGTATTTCAAGAGATAAAACTGCAATGCTATACCCTTCTTAGACCAAAACTACAGAAAGTCTGTGGGAGACTGACATCTGCTGTTTACATTCACTGCCACTGAAGAGCTGAAAGCAAAGCACCATGTTTGGAGTGAGATAATAACTAATTAATCTAATAGTTTACATGTTTTGCTCTGAATAATAATTTCCAGTTAGGTGTCATCACATTTCTAAGCAAAATTACTAATTTTATGATTGTTTGCTTCTCTGAAAGATTTGTATTTCTTATTACTTTAGATAATTGATTCATATAAATGTAATTATTTAAACCAGGTTAGCTATATTGAGCAAAACACATCTGCAAAACAGGACCAGAGACTGATAACAATGATAAATTAAGACTGCGGCAGAGAATTTTGCTGCCCACAGGTCACACACACATAACGACTCAGCAACTGCATTTGTTTTGCATAATATATATATAAATGGTTTAAGGTTATCGTGCAAATGGAAATTAAGACTTAATAAAATGTCTACAGATGCCTTAAGCCTTTCATACAGGATCTCCCCATGGAATTCAGAGTTATTCTGTCAACACTCGAGTCATGCATTTCTTCATCTGCCACCAGCCTGTCTTCACTGTTTTTTTTTTCAGATTTTGTGGTGGTGAAAACTGTAACCAAGCAGTCTGACAGCACCATCCACCCCAGAATAGCTGGAACAACCAGTGCCTGACTTGTTTATATTCATGTGCAAAACCCAGAGCACACCACAGACAAGATAGTATATATAGACTCTGATGAAGTATTCTTTGCCGAGTGCCTTTTCAATGATTTTTGTCGTGGTTTCTCCAAACTGCGCTGACTTATATGGAATGAGCTTTTGTCGTGGTTTCTCCAAACCGTGCTGACTTATATGGAATGAGCTTTTGTCATGGTTTCTCCAAACTGTGCCGACTTATATGGAATGAGCTTTTGTTGTGATTTCTCCAAACTGCGCTGACTTATATGAAATGAGCTTTTGTCGTGGTTTCTCCAAACTGCACTGACTGATATGAAATGATGTGAATATGAATAAGATCCAGGAAAGAAACCAATCCAGAATAGTAGTAATCCAGACAAAAATCAAAACAAAGCAGCATTTATAAAAAGGCTTAATCTCAAATGCGCAGGTGAAAGCTGCTCTCTCTAAAGCTAAAAACACAGCATCAATGGGACCGGATGGTGTCCCCGGCTGTGTGCTACACGAGCTAAATGAGGAATTAAACCCGCACATAAGGCATCTGTTTAATCTCAGCCTTACCACAGGATACGTGCCCAAGGAGTGGCGTACGGCAACTGTGGTCCCACTCCACAAAGGCGGTGCCTCTACGGACCCTGGTAATTACTGCCCCATAAGCTTAACAAGTCTAGTCTGCAAAGCTATGGAGAGGATCATAATGGAGCTCATAAACAAAGATATAGGGGACTTGCAGATGTTGGACCCGACCCAGTTTGGCTTTGTCAAGGGCAGATCATGCCTTTTGAACTTGGTCGACTTCTTCGAAACAGTCACCAAGGCCATTGATGAGGGAAAGGCAGTCCATACAGCCTACCTTGACCTTGCAAAGGCTTTTGACACAATACCCCACTCGGGTATTGTAGAAAAACTTACCAGCTTAAATGTAAACCCATATGTCACAAGATGGGTTGCAAACTGGCTTAAGGACAGAACCCACAGGGTTAGAGTTGCTGGCGCTATGTCAGACTCCAAGCCGGTCACAAGTGGTGTCCCACAGGGTTTGGTCCTTGGCCCCCTATTGTTCGGCATCTACTTCTCAGAAGTACAGGCCAACATGGGAGGACTTTGGCTGACAAAGTTTGCAGACGACTGCAAACTGGGCGCCATAGTGGAAAGTGCATCAGACACGGATATCCTTCAGAAGGGACTCACGGAAACAGATAGCTGGTGCCAGAGCCATGGCCTGAAGTTAAACCCAAAAAATGTATAGTCATACCCTTCGGGAAAAACAAGGTAACCCCAAGCTACCATATAGGTGGCAATCCACTAAGCACAGAAGAGGTTATCAGGGACCTGGGGACCCAAGTTGACAGTGGCCTTTCTTTTGACACTCACGTTGCTAAAGTGGTTAGAAAGACCTTCTACATTGCCCACCTGATCATGAAGGGATTCACATCCAGATCTAGTGAGGTCATTGTTCCCCTGTACTCTTCACTTATCAGACCAATGATCGAGTACAATACCCCATTCGGGATGTATCTCACCCGACATCTGCAGCAATTGGAGAGACCCCAAAAGTTCCTCACCAAAAGGATAAAGGGACTCCAAAATCTGTCATATGCTGCCAGATTGAAGAAACTCCAGCTCAATTCAGTCGCATACCGTCTGCCCAGAGGTGACATGTGCCTGACATACAAGGCCATGTCCAACCTGGAATTAATGGACATGCTCCACCTCAAAAAATCCAAATCCACCAAAACCACTAGAGCAAGTGACTTAAACCTTAGCACGGATATAAATAGGATGTGCTGGAAGGATAGATTTATCAATCAGAGACTCCCTATGCTGTGGAATAAAATCCCGGTCCATGTGAGGCAGAGCACCTCGCTGGCTCTGTTCAAGAGAAATCTTGACCTGTGGATGGGAGATCGTAGGTTTACCCCGGGAATCATCCCTGTGTCACTGCTGGTCAGAGGCACAACAAACTAATGGGCACAGTATTTTTTTCATATACGGGGTGGTGTAAGCCACAAAACTTTGGGCTAGGCTTATAAATGCCTTAGTGCAGATAGCCTAGTATAAACCTATGAACCTATGGACCTATGAGCAGTGTTTATTTTTACTCTTTGCCAATGAAATGTGGCTATGGTATTGACAGATATGGGGAGGGCAAAGTTCCACACATGGGAGATGCAGGGATTGTGAGAGCGCAGGCGCTACTGAAAAAAAATATTTTCTGTTTTTATGCCTTTTTTGAGTTATACTGGGAACCAAATAAAACCAACAGAAACACTAAGAACCAAAGTACACCAGAAACATCAGATCCAGGAAAGAAACCAATCCAGAATAGTAGTAATCCAGTCAAAAATCAAAACAAAGCAGCATTTATAAAAAGCAAGTAATAAAAACATGGAAGCATGTAAAAAAAACATGGAAGCATAAGGCTAAATTGGTGAGTGAGGGATCATTTCTACAGACTGGGTTTGCTAGGTAGCTGCTGAATTAAGGCAAAAGATGTATCAGAATTAAGGCAACTGAGCAGCTGTTTTGTGCCCTGTAGTGCAGACAGAAAAATACAGTTGTCCTCCCATGAGCATGGGTATGGTGTTGTTGAATATGATGTGGCACCACTCTCTCATGCTCTATCAAAACTACTCCACAAATTGTATCTGTTGCATCTGTAGCAGGCATTCCTTTACCTGTCTGGCAGTTTTGTGATGTTTTGTAAAGTCATAGCCCCTTAGTTGTACTCATTCATGTTGATAGAGTGACAGTAGTTCACTTGAATGCAAATTGACTGAAAACATTTAGCTGGAAGCACTTTGGGAAAAACTCAAAAAAAATCTTTTTTTGCAGGGGGCACCCCAATATGCATGGAAGGAGACAACCCCATACCCCTCAAACTTAATAACTACTAAGAGGTCACAAACAGTGAAGAAAAGGGAATTCTCTGGTATCGCCCAAAGTACTTTCAGCTAAACATTTTTGATCTATTTGCATTTGACAGAGCTGCCTTAGACAAATTTATATGTTCCCATTGCAAGGACAACCATTATCATCCTGTGTACATGAGGCCTGACATAACCAACCTCTCCACATACAGATTGTCTTGGGTCCTGAAGGCTTGCTACATCACCTACCCCCCCCCCCACACACACACATAGATTATCCTGTATTATGGAGGCCTGGTACAGCCACCCACAATAACAAAGAGATCATCCTGTGTTACTGAGGCCTGGTACAGCCAAGCAGAACAACACAGTGATCATCCTGGGTCCCTATGTCCTGGTACAACTATCCACAACCAGATAAAGATCATTTTGGGTACCTGAGGCTTGGTGCAACCACCCACTAACACATATAGATCATCCTGGGTCCTGGTGGTCTGGAGTAGGCAACCTCCACCATATAAAGATCATCCTGGGTCCCTGAGGCCTGGTGCGGCCATCCACCACAAAACTAGAGCTACTGACTGCAGATCTGAAAGGCCAGTGCAGCATAGCATATAAGTAATGATGATGAGTTGGAAACCTAACTAACTGCATTAATGTTGGGAGAAGTCTTTTTTATGCACAAACAAAGTACATGAAATGATGTGCAGAAAGCAAACACATTTGTATCTTCCTCCGCTCTATAGAAGGTCCTCAACTGACAGCAGCCCTGACCAACCACCCAAGAATACATATCCCCTAAAGATGTGGCTAGGTATACCTCATGCAAGCCAATTCATTTTTAATGATGAAATAATCTCTCTAACTCAGGGTAACCAAGCTTCCCACCTTGAAACATAAATTAAATAAAAACGTGCAAGTTAGCAAGCAAAGAAGGTTAAATATATTCATAGTGGGTGTATGCTTATTATATTAGTAACCAGTTACAATGATCTGTGCTGCATCTTTAGTTAGATAATTATCTTGCATGCATTAGAATTAAATTAAAGTATTTAGAGAGACTGGAATAGCATGGCAAATAGAAACACAAGTATAACATTTCTAGTTACACTCCAGCAGTTGCCTGGGTACCCCATCCATTTCTGTCTTGAAACTCACACTCACTACCGTAGGACACAGCACTGCACTACTGTACCAGTTTCACCACCCTAGTACCCTCATCATTTTTTAGTGTATGCATGTCTGTAAATAGAAGAACAAAATCAAAAAAGAAAACGTGCAGAATGACATCTGTCTCATTCAGCAGAAGTCACAAATATACAAAATATTTCTTAGTTGCATGCTTATAAACATCCTGCATTTTCCACTGACACTTTAATATCTTTATGCGTAGACACACTCTACTTAATTCACACTGCATAGATTTTTAGGGCAGATTACATCTGAATGTGTTCCATGCTTTCTTCCATTTATACTTCGTTACTCACATTTTCTAAAACCCGAACGTAATTAGGAGATTAAACACAATCACCTTGTCCTGCTGCCTTCTGAGGACTCAAGATTGTAGTTGCAAGAACATAGATCTGTTCATTGTCATTAAAGAAGGAAGAACATTTGCCATTCTTTTAAAGACAGGGAACAAAATTCTCCAAGCAGAGTAATTATGATGTATTTCTAACCTGCTGCCTCACTTTGAAGAAAAAGTGCTGTTGTGAATTCACAGCATGAGAGACTGGGCTAATTTTGTACAGAGACTTAGAACTATGTTTACTACTCTGGCCATTTCTCTAATGGCAAAATTAATTGCATCATCTTCCATCAGTGTCCATCATCAGTCCTCCAAATCAATAAGACTCATAAGATGTGCGTAGATATCTTAAGTGCATCACCAAGCATTGCCTCCCAGTTAGAATACAGCCATTTTGACAGATGTGTACATTACATGAAACAAAAAAAGTATGCAACAGTTTCTTGTTTTAAGTACAGGAGTACAAGAAGTATGTAGAAAGCAAGGTAAGATAAGTAAAGAATTTTTTTTGGGGGGGTAATATAAAAATAAGTAATATGTCAATTGGCACAACCTACAAGTGGGTATTTGGGGTAAATGTCCCATTCAGCATGCACTTTCTATGATTCTGTGTCATTACATAAGGTCTTAAAAATACAGTAGTTAAAAGAGAGAAAAAAGAACAATAAAACATAATAAAATATAATATACACACAATAATAGATGCAAATCACTTGTATAAGTCACATAACATTAGCAGGAACTTCGAAAAACAAGAACACCCTTCTTTACCAGATTACTCTGGTTCTGTCTGTGAACACAGCCTGGATAGCGTCAGAAATTATATTCAAGCTTGTTTTCAAATTTGATGTCTTCTGCTGTTGTTATGGATGGTCAAAACTTATTTTAAAAAGTTAATAGAAATACACACAGACCTTTGCAACACAGCTTATCAATGGTCTTGTGGTATATGGCAGCACTGTGTGGGAATACCTGAGATTTGTACTACTTTTGTGCAGCTTTAGGAACACTGCTAAATGACCACACTGACTGAAATGTAAAAGCATATAGGCAAAGATATGCTGATGATAAAGCCTTCTCTAAGTATATAATGTTCTGCTTAGAATAGCAAGCAGCTGAACAGTGATGGTGTGATAAAAAAGGAAAGACTAGCAGTAAATCTTGTCACTCTGTGGTACACACTAGGAGGTGTGCCAGCAAAATGTGCACTCATGCTACCCAGGGCTAAAGGACAGTAAATATGTTTTGGATGTAAAACGACTTGGGTTGGTGCACTTTTGGAATTAGCAGTAAGGTAAAGTTTTCTGTTATATAAACTTCCCAGTTTGCAACTAGTTTATTTACGGTTGACAATACATGCTGTGTGAAAGTCAGATTTTTGTCTAACTTGATGCATGGGTATTTCTGAGGCATAGCTGATTGTATGGGATGACAGTTCCCCATAACATATAACTTATTGCTAGCTGAAATGTCAGTGGAGGGAAATTTATGTTTGCTAAAAACACAACCTTAGTCTTTTTTTAATTAGAATGAGCCTATTATTAAATATGCCTAGACTATGTGTATTAAAGCCTATCTGTGACTCATTAGAGAGTGTCTACATTGTGAATCAGTATCATCAGCATGCTGAATAAACTGTATATACCTGTATGCTCCATCAGCATACTGAATAAGCTGTATATACCTGTATGCGCTTTCATTTTATTAAATTATTGAAAATAGCAAAGGGCCAACAATGAAAGCTTGGGAAGCACTGACTGAATAAAGTTAATTTTCAGAGAGTGCATCATCTCATACAACAGGATGCCCTCTTTAGGTAACTTGTGAATCATGTCTGTTGTGAAATACTGCGGTATCCATATACCAAGCTCTTATAACAGGGCAGAAGGAATAATCACATAAAATGTCTTTGAAAAAAAATCAATAAAATATATGCAGCAAGCATGACTTTATCAGTTTAATGCATTAAGTCAAGTAATTTCATAAATGCATTTTGTGTGCTAAGGCCAGTGTGGAAGCCATGTTGGGTTGGTTATTGCTAGACTACCTTTCTCACACAGACAACTAGACAATTGATCACGTACAATTGTTGGAAATATTCATAAGAACAGACTACGTATACTGATTGGATGTAAATTTTCACCTTTATGTAAGTCCACATTGTTAATAAGTGTGATTATCATAGTCTTTCCAAATACTGAGGACTTTACCATTGTAGATGCTCCCATTTATTAGGATAGTGATAGGTACTGCACGCCTTCAGCCACTAATCTAAGGAACACTGGAGAAAGGCTGTTGTGAAGAACTGCTATGGGGGTTGAACTACTGCAGAACTTTACATACTGTAGCAACGCTTGTAGGTTTTACTGAGAAATGCTCACCAAGTGTAATACAAATCTTTCTGTTCAGGTACATTTTGAGTAGGTGACAATGAGATGATGCAGAAGTAAGATTTAAATTTGTCAGCAGCAGCTGAGTGTGAGCTAAAGGTGAAATGGTCCTCAGTAGTTGTGCACAACTGTCCCTGTAATGTATTTAATGTTTTTCAAAACAAAGTATGCTTTTTATATATTACTAATTGCAGTATTTAATTTTTTTGCCAACCTTATGGCCAGCTGACATTTGCTCTTAAGAACTCTGTAGTAGTTCTTACTTGTATTCATTTTTTTTTGAGGTTTTCAACTTTTCCATGCCTCATTCCTCAATGCATTGTCACAAAATACTTTTAAAATCCACATAAGTGTTGTTTTTTACCATTATTTGCTTTGCAGGTGTGCAACTATATGAGCATTTAACATAACTTTATTAAAGTATGTTAGTGCTTTATTACATGAGGCATATGTATCCTCAATAAAATTTCTTTACCTATGTCTTAATGCTTGCCCTATTGGGAGTCCAGCGAGGTCTGTAAAACCTCTGATGTAGATAATATTTGGTGATGATGAAATACAGCTGAATTTCAACAAAGTGTAAATAGGTAAATGGAAACTTATATGATTCAGAAGTCTATCGCGATCTCTTACTAAAATTCCTTTATACCTGGATAACACCCAGTCCATGATGTATTCATAGCAAGCATATTTGCCCAATGTAGTGGTGGATGTTATTAGTTGTATAAAACCCACAGATATGCAGTCAGTGACAGCTATATTTTCCCTTTTTGGATTCCAGTGAATGTTACCACCAATGAGTAATAGTAGTTCATCTGCCGAATCTTCACATATCAAGTAATAGTAGTTCATCTGCCGAATCTTCACATATCAAGTGACAGTGGGCGGTGCCATTTTTGGAGATGTTTGCCCCTGCTACATGTTAGCCATCAGATCATCTCTTGCTTACCTAACCTATTCATTCCCCATATTTCAGGATGAAAGTCACCTAGAGGGGCCATCATTTAAGCAGCCATCAGGGGTTGTTTAGTTTTCCTTTAGGGCATCGCTCTCCAGCAGTAGTATGGGGCCATCATTTAAACAGCCATCAGGGGTTGTTTAGTTTTCCTTTAGGGCATTGCTCTCCAGCAGTAGTATGGGGCCATCATTTAAGCAGCCATCAGGGGTTGTTTAGTTTTCCTTTAGGGCATGTTCTCCAGCAGTAGTATGGGGCCATCATTTAAGCAGCCATCAGGGGTTGTTTAGTTTTCCTTTAGGGCATCGCTCTCCAGCAGTAGTATGGGGCCATCATTTAAGCAGCCATCAGGGGTTGTTTAGTTTTCCTTTAGGGCATCGCTCTCCAGCAGTAGTATGGGGCCACCATTTAAGCAGCCATCAGGGGTTGTTTAGTTTTCCTTTAGGGCATCGCTCTCCAGCAGTAGCATGGGGCCATCATTTAAGCAGCCATCAGGGGTTGTTTAGTTTTCCTTTAGGGCATCGCTCTCCAGAAGTAGTATGGGGCCATCATTTAAGCAGCCATCAGGGGTTGTTTAGTTTTCCTTTAGGGAATCGCTCTCCAGCAGTAGTATGACACTGCAGCAGAGTCCTTCATCTACTCATCAACATGTATGGTTATCCATAACCTAGTTCCCACCTTTATATCTGCGATGCATATCCCATTGCAGGGTCCTGTGGGACATCACTCATAACCCCATCAGGATAGGCAGGGAAACCCTCAGTCCACCATGAGTTGTGTCCTGTTGCTTGACCAGTGTTTTAAGCATTATTTCAAAATACCTAAGAATTATGTCGTACAATTTTCAATGATTCTTTAGTTATAATAGAGCTAATTGCCCTAGCAAATGCAAGTATTTTCATTCTTGGCTTGCTGTGTCTAAGCATGTTGCATTTTAATAATAAATGTTTGCAGTACATTCTTTAAAGCCAACAGCGACTGCAAAGGGGCTGACATTTGTCAATTCATATAGTCTGCATTATTTGAAAAGATTATCAGAGCCATCTGATCTTCAGCAGCCATAATGTAGTCATTGCTGCATGTAACAGACTAACAATTTTAACTAAATGCTGAAATCCTTTACAATCCAGTATTTTCTACAAGATTGGATTGTAAAGGATTTCACCATTTAGTTAAAATTGTTACTCTGGCAGTTAACACCAAGTACTAAAGCTCTGATGTGATGTAAAAACAGTTCCCTGTGGCAAGGGTGCAGGATTTTAATCTTTTTACCTTCATTTACCTACAGTGCAATATTGTGCAAGTCATTTAAACAGGCAGTGTTTTAGAGCAATTTGGAATTTGGGTTTGGCTCCTTAATGGTCTCCTGGACTTCATGCCTAGTAACTATGAACATGTTGGCATTGTTTGCCAGACATGGCCTATTGTATAGCTGATCTAGTTCTGGAAATGTTACGGCAATGTCACCAGCAGACCAATGCAGCATAGGAAATCTGTACTTCAAGGGCAGCAGACACTGCATTTGTAGGTAAAGTGCTGAAATGCAATGTTCTTTGCAAGCAGCAATTTGTGATTTTGTAATAGTTCTCTTTAATGTGGAATTATTCAGATACCTTTTAGTTCTGCAGAGACTGTCTTATTGAATTAGCACATGCTATCAGTTGGTTAATATTTCTTATGCTCATAAATACTCTTCTATTTAAACTGTGCTACACCTGTCTGGCTGTTATGATATGATGCTAGTGATCTTTATGTAATTTCATGCAGTTCATTTAAAGCTACCAATAAAGTACATGTAGTTTATTTTTCATTACAATAAGAAGGCTATGCAATTAGCAAAGTGTATGTAACTATTTGTGGGGTTTTTCATGGATAAAAGTACCTTATGCTCTTATCATCTGGTCATTTTAAAACAGTATTTAATCTGGCTTTTCAGGACTAGTGTGTGTGTGTGTGTGTGTGTGTGTGTGTGTGTGTGTGTGTATGGATTAAAAAATACAATAACAATGTAGCTAATTGCCAGTTTGGGGGATGTCAGTTAATAAAAATGACAGCCTGCTGAGCTGATAAAGCTAAAACATCATTAGTCTGTCTTTGCAGGACCAGTCTCCATTTGTGTAAAGCAAATTATACTTTCCTTTGAACATTTGTATCACAATCTGACATGTGATGTATACACAGTCAATTTAGTAGCCATAATTCCTGAGTGCAGACATTGGTGGATTATAATGACAGCAGGTTGAATGGACTTTAATCATTGAAATGTTCTGAAAGGGGTGTGTTTGTCATTATTGGTTCATAAATTTTGTTTCATTGCTTACTGGAAAAAATATTCGAAACTCCAATTTTAAAACACACACTAACAAATGTTGCTGTCTTAAACAAGAAATTTAATTTTAAACAATCAGGAAGGTGTCCATGGGGCTCATATTTTGAAAACAGCCCTGGGACCAAGGTACAGTTAACCTGCCACTGGCTAGATGCATTTTCAATGAATGTGAGTTTCAAGGGAAAAGAAGTTAATTGTTTCCTAAGCTAATTCGGTTTTCAGTGTCCAACTGTTTTGTTTTGTTTAGCAAATGGCCATCAGTGTTTGTGCTATAAAATTTTAAATAAAAGTTTGAAATGAAATCTAAATCTCTGTAATCACTGCAAAAGTAAAGAAGAAAATATTGTGCAAACTAACAGGTTTGAACAGTGTTTTTGGTAAATGAGGAGAAAGAACCAAGTGAAGAATAATTAAAAGAGGCAGAGATCAGTTATAGGTTTGGAGACTGGACTGCTTTTGGTAGAGGAGGTGAATCAGATGGTATATATCTAGGAGTTATACCAGGGTACATGAGTCTGGATGTCCAGCCCTCCTATCCGGAGATTACCAACAGTACATTGGAATAAGCTAGCATTCCTGTAGCAGACAAAACACATGCTACTATTTTTGGTGGCACACTTTTTTGTATAATTTTAGGAATTGCCAAAAGTGCCATGTGCAGCACTTGTTCTGATTCATTTTCATATTAAATCCTTCATGAGTCGAGTGGTAAAGATGTAGATGTTCATAACAAGTGGCCGCACTATAATGCACTGCATCCATTCCAATGCCATTACTTCTGAGCAGTATCACAACCTCCTTTGGAAATAGTGCAGCGTTGTGTATTTCATGTGGTGGTCTTTTAGTTATCATGGTATCTCTAGCTATGGATTATAATGGTGAAGAATATCAATTTATTCTAATAGGAAATGTGTTGTAACATTTCAGAATAGTACTTCCATTGACAGCCTTTTTTATTCAGGATAAGCAGTTAGTTTCCAAATTCAAGTCACAAAAAGGGAGTGACGCAATAATTCTTATACTACATCTTTGTGGAGACTTTTTGCCAAGGAAAAGACAATAGATATAAACTGAAATATGACAATTATGGTAAGAGAGACAGTGAGAAAGGATCGCTATTTTACTCAGCGTCTCTAATCATAAGGTTTGCAGAACACTTGCACACTTGTCTGGTGTCTTCTAAGGGATTCACTTCTTAGGGGTACATCACTTCTCAGTGAACCCCAGGTGCCTTTGCTACTAGCTCAGCTCTTCTTTGCACCATATCTGCCCTGCTAATGCCACATCTTCCCTTGTTAGGTATGCCCTCACAGTGAAGAATTCTTTTGAAGTTTAATGTCCGTTAAGGTGCAGCTTCCAGGTATTGGGCTTTGGTATGATGAATACAAGTAGTGTGTTGTACAGTTGTTACTTTCGCAGCTAGTTGGTATTCCACCTCTGTTACATTATACCGTTAACAAGACAAATGTACAACGCTCATGTTAACTAGCACATGCATGTCTGAACATCATCATGATTTTTTTTTCTTTTTAGAATGCAGAACAATTTTCTAGAGTCTCTTATGTCTATGGCAGCAAATTCTACAAACCAATATATACACCCCCCCTTGGATAGGAGAGTATCGCTTCATATAGTTTAACCACCCTGAACCAACAGTTGCTCTAGTAGCCGAACTTCATTTCCAAATATAGGTGGTCAGCATCATAGGTAAAATTCAAATGACCTGGTCATTAGGCTTCATGAGGCACCAAATGATGTAATTCTATCTCTGCCATGGATTACACTATGGAAAACGACATTTAGCATGACCAGTGCTTAGTTCTGTTTTTTTCTCCTAGATGGAGAATCAGCAGCCCAGAGAGATTTTCTTCAGTAAACAAGGAGATAGAGGCTTACTCATCAGAAACTGAGAAGGAGTCATGTTTTTATATGGGTGCAGTCAAAGAGAAAAATATACTGCAATGGAAAATAAACTCATGACAAGAGGCACAAGACTCAGTTGTGAGATGAATATATCCCATCTGTTAGTGAACAATGAAAGCAATAGAGAAACCAGAATAATTACCACATGATTAAAGAGCTTACGCATGCAAACAACCTGCGCCAAAGAAGTATCTGTTATGTGTAACTAGCCAGTCGGATTAAGGGCAATGAATCCACAAAAGGGAAAATGTAAGAAAAGTGCACATATGAATATAAACTGTTGCAGTGTTTTTTAGTTCTCCAACACACATTTTGGAAGGCACTAACAGAGAAGAAATAAATCCTTTGTTTTATATACAGTACAAAAAATATATAACTTTTTTTTCCTGCTGAAAGACTATTTAACTTTCACAATGATGGATAAAGCATTGCCTTAAAACCCCCCCAGACTCATCTTGGCCTTATTAACTGCATTGGTTTAGTATACACTTGTACTGAACATTTTTCATACTCCCACCTGCCTATACATGGAACATAAGCAAGCATTAACTGCTTAATGTACCATCATATTACGTTGCCCCATTTCTTAATATTTAAACCTGCTAAAGTGAAGTACCTTTTTTTCAGGAATGACCTGGAAACATGGCATGACTACACAACTTGCTCATAATCATATTTCTGTGGTATTGTGCCAGATTTTAGTTTCTTTAACTTAATCACTCAAAAGAGGAACACTGCTGTTAAGGTTCTCGTGCAATGACTAGACAGCTCTCATAACAGAATAAAAACAACATTCATCTATAAATGATACCACATTACTACAGTACATGTGTGATCAGTGTCATAAAATAAATAAACTACTCAACAGACTACATGATTGTTAATATTGTTCTATCAGCAAACATATTACATACGTTTTTCTCAGAAACACAAGTGCATCAAAACTTTGAAAAACATACTTCAAAGGCCTCAGTAACATGCACCAGCATGCTTTAAGTGTAATAATGATACAATGAATTCTGTTTGGTAAGAAAAGCAGGTAACAAACACACGTGTATATATATAGATATAGATATAGATATACACGCACATACACATATACGTGTGTGTGTATGTGTGTGTGTGTGTATGTGTGTGTGTGTGTGTGTGTGTGTGTGTGTGTGTGTGTGTGTGTGTGTGTGTGTGTGTGCGCGCGCGTGTGCATATCTAGCAATGTACAAGCAACCCATATGTTTGGTGACCGTAGACAAAGTTGTCAGTTTTGTCTAGAACATACTGTGATCAGGTCACTCTGCCTATGTTAGGTCACTGAATGACATCTGTGGTGATAGGTAGTACCAGCATTCTTGTTTTTTATAAGAGAAATGCACAGGCTCATTTTCCCTGTGGATCAATCATGCTGCCTCCTTACCTCACTGGGAGATCTCTACGATTAGTACTTAACCACCTCCTCTCCTATACACACACACACACACACACACACACACACACACACACACACACACACACACACACACACACACACACACACATTATTACTGACACTAACTGGTGCCCATATACCTATCAATACTAGTCAATGAAAAGAGACACTTATCTTTGCTGTGAACTGGAAGTGCACATTTATTTTAAAGTAAAAAATAATGTACCTACCCTCATAGTTCAGCCCTCAGGGTCAATTTCCTACACATATACTGACAGGAGCACAGTGTGTCATTCTCCATTCTCTCAAACCACAAGCATTGTTCAACTGTAGTAACTAAACAACACATCCCTGCTCACCATCTGTATGGTCCCCTAGCATTTGCTGAATCACATGTGAAGTGATTACAGTATTAGTGATGGCAGTGCTAAATCTCTCAGGGACCGCTTCTACTGCATAATGACATTTGTAAATGCACAATCTTCCAGTGTCTGGTCCTTGAAATAAAGAATATCCTCTGCAAACCATAACCACAGCAGACTTTTTATAATTGAATTTAATTTAAAAATAATGCATGTTTCCATTTACGAATTAGCTGGATAAATATACTGTGTTGCTATTTAGTGAGTTTACCTCTGTTAGATCTGATAATAGAATTGCAAATTTCACATTGTCATTTTAATGTCATTTTTAAAATTGGAAAATGCAACAAAAAAACTGCAATTGTAAAAGGAAAAAACATTTTTTAGTACAGAAGCAAGAAGCCCCCTCTATCCCCAATACAGGAGACTCTGTCCTTCACACCCTCTCCCCCACAAACTCTTAATATAAATATATATATATATATATATATATATATATATATATATATATATATATGGGTACGTATCACTTCACCTAAAACTCATTTCACCTAAAACTCATTTCTTCTAAAACTCATTTCACCTAAAACTCATTTCACCTAAAACTCACTTCACTGACAAGTAGTACAATAAGGCAAGTCAAAGGTATATGTCCTTTTCCCCACTGTAGTGCGATCCTGGTGTTAGTATATACTTTGGTTTTAAGGTGTCTGGTTTTGTTTTACATTATTTGGTAAAAGCCAACTAGGTGGGGGGGCTGCGCCCCCACACTCCCCAATGTGGGGGGCTGCTTTATCAATTTTATCAACATAATCTTTTTATCTCAAAATGTCTTCATAATTCAATGTAAGTTTAAATAAGAAAAGTTTAAATACACAATATGATTCTTTAAACCAATTTGGCCCTCTTCTTCTCTACAATACAATACATCTCTTTTAAAAGAATTTAACCTAAAACCCATATAAAAGAAAAAAAAAATAATTCCAACAATATTTTCTCTAAATCAATCAGAAAAACACGTACACCCTCAACAAAACTTCTTAAAAGTTAAATCAGAACTTCTGCATTTATCTGTAACAGATTTTATTTCATTTAGACTTTCAGGCCACATCCCTCTACGTCTCTTTTCTGTCCTAAATGTTATACCTAACAAACTAATTTATTTTTTTGAAAAGTAAACACCCACATTTCTAATAGTATCTCCAAAACATGCACATTTTTCTTTCTTTATTTTTAGTCCTACTTTATTAATGTTCATATCTATATTCCACATTGCTTCCTTAATGCACCCTCTTTTCTTTGCATCTATGACCACATCAACCGTACAAGTTCATAAGTAACAAATAAAAAGGAAGAAAAAGAAACTGATTCGTGTCTATAAAAAAGAGAATGTACACACGAAAAATGGCACTGCTTTGTTTCATAACATACAAATTAAATGTGAGGATATTTTTTTCTAACAGAAAACCTTCAGTCTACAGAAAAAGGCATAATTTTTCAAAAAGAGAAGGTAGAAAAAAGAGGTTAGGGATAAGTGACAAGAAAGAAATCAAAATTGAACGTGGAAGGACTGATGAACATTACTGGAAAAAAAAAGATGGAACGAAGCTAAAAACATGGGTCAAAGTGCAGACGTACAAAGCCAGCTAGACGAGAATTGTATGCTTACAAACGTAATAAGTAATGAAAACAGTGGATTAGTAAGGCTAACAGTGATGAAGATCATTCCTTTGTAACAACTGATAGAGCAGATATTACTGAATTAGAAATCTTTCTTGTAATTGGAGATTCAATTATTAGAGGAACCGATACTTACATTTGCAGAGTAGATAATGAATATTGAACAGTGATATGCTTGCCAGGATCAAAAATAGAGGATGTGAGAAAGACCTTAGAACACATCAGTGTAAGGACGCATGGATTGGATTTTATTCATGGTGATACAACTGATCTCATTCAGAATAATTCTCTGACTGCTACTAGGGAACTTACAGCCCTCTTAGATGTCATAGCTTGTATAGGTGTTAGGTCATATTTTTCGCAAATCACATATAGGAAGGAGAGTCAGGTCACTGTGAATGAAAAGATTTTTTGGGTAAATAGCTATATGTAAAATGTCATTTTTTAAAAATGGAAAGCCACACCTCTTTAGAGAGGATAGTGTGCACCTCTCAAGATCAGAGAAGAGAATTTTTGCTGCAGATATTTTGCAATATTTGACAAACACGAGGCAGGATTTTTGTCAGGTTGAAAATTTAACACTTCACAATTAACAACATGTAATGCATCCCAATGATTATTAATGCTAGGAGCATTGTTAATCATTTTTTATTGGAAAAATTCTAAATTCCCACAAGAATGATGTTGTTATTTGTGAAACATGGTTAAATAGCAATGACTGGGAAAAAGTTAAGTCAGGGAATAAATGTTTTTAATGTAACAGACATTCTTACAAAAAATCAGATGGAGGTATTATGATAAAGATTAAAGATTGTTATGAGACCTGTGATTATTACATGTTCAATGGTAACACCAATACTGAAGATTTTTTTTCAGACACCTTTATTGAATTATCACTTGTGACATAGGCAAGTTTACATTCATATAAAAGTAATCATACTATAATTACCATAACAAACATTTTACTTTACATATATTGTTATATATCATATAACGTAAGCAACATTACAAATTATTCAATTCCTGCCTTGTTTTTTTAAACAAGAAACATCTTTATTAAACATTGCTTACTACATAAGCAATCTTACATTTATATAAATGAAAACAAACCACACCAGCACAATCCTAATTGCAAATATTTTACATCACAGACCATACTGACACACTCCCAGTTGCAAACATTATATATCACTTATAATCTACCCAATCTCACTCAGACATTACATAGCTCAAGTCCTGGCACCTTTTAGACCTCATTCCTCCCTTGTATGTATTGTTCCCACAATTCCCATTTTTTTTTCTATGCAGTGTGCTCCTACCTGTAGATCAGAGTGTGTGATATACTTTTAAGAAGCTTTCTAGTGAGTCAGCACATGCATATAAGTACTGGCCACATGCAAGCAAGAGTGCCATTTTGAGTAAGCAGCCAGCCAGAGTGTGAACATGCAAGTATGTAGTCAGTTAGTTAGATAGTTTAAGTTTAATGTTCCTGCCATCCATCCTGATGTATTTTTATACAATAAACTACTTAAATGAACACCCAAGCCATAATGTCTTCTTAATGCACATAAGAAGAGCAACATGGTGTCAGAATGGGATCCAGAGTTACAGCTATGAGTCAACCCATTGCTCAAATGACTCACAAAACAGGTCAGAAACAAATTCCAGATATTAAAACCTGCTTAAATTATTTATTTTGTTATAAATATAAAACAAAGCATTCAGAATGCTCAAAATTAATTTCTTATTAAGCAAAATGTCTTAAACTGTGGCATATTAATAAAAATATTCAAAATAATTAAGAAAATGTTTGAAATAATATCCAAATTGCATAAAAGATACAAAAAAGGGAAAACAACCACATCTTTTCACTATGTATGGAGGGGGAAGACTGCCATATAGTGGTACCAGCTGAAACAAGGGAAGACCCAGAGTGTTTAAAATGTAAATTTAGAGACAAGTGTAACTCCCAAATGAATGTTACAATGGAAGGGCACTTATTTTACACAAGGGATCAAAAGTCTGGTGAAACTTTTGCAACATATATAACTGTCTTGAGAAACAAGGCTAAAACATGCAGATTTGGTGATTTGAGAGATGAGCTGATAAAAGACAGGCTTGTGTGTGGTATTAATAGTGACACAGTGAGAAAGATTTTGCGTTGAGAGAGTGATTTGACGTTAAATAAGGCCATTGAGATTTGTCAGATATACGAGCTTACAGAAAAGCACACAAGTATGCTTACACATGAGAATAACTGTAGAAGGCATAATGACAAAGGTAACAGCACCTGAGAAACCCTAAGTCTTTCCAGCAAATCCAGAGCATGCTCAGTGAAGAAGAAGGATGAGTCAGCAAAGTCAAAACATGGGCCCCCACCCAGCTTTATAGTCAACTGTTGTAATTGTGGCGGTAATTATGAACCCAAAAGAGAAAAGTGCTTAGCTTTTGGTCAGCAGTGTCATTCTTGCAATAAGTGGAATCATTTCAAAAGGTTTTATAAATCAAATAAGGCACATTCATTTATTAAAAGAGGGCATTCCAAGAGGCAAGTTGATCAACTGGTAAGCTGCAACCCTACATTTTATGTTGATGGTATGTCTGTGCTTGGTGAAACAGTTAATGCAGTAGATTTGTGGGCAATGAATGAGATCTTTTGTACTGTTTGGATTAATGGAAGTCCCATAGAGCTCAAAGTAGATATTAGGTCAAAGTACAATGTTATGTCAGCAGAAACATTTGCTAGAGTAAAAGTTGCAGAACAACTTGATTTGACAAAGTGTGTAAAGCTTGTTGCTTATGGTGGTGAAGAGATTCAAACCAAAGGATCAGTAGTGCTTTCATGTTATCTGCTGGGAACAGCTATGCCTTGCAATTTTACATAGTCAAGAGACATGTGCAGTCATTATTAGGCCTCAGAGACAGCTTAAAAATGGGACTGCTTTGATTTAATAAAGAAGTTCACCATGTAAGCCTGAATGAAAGCAGCTCAAATTTTGCCCAAACAATTTTTTCTGAGTATACTAATATTTTTGCAGGCAAACTAGGCAAGCTACCAGTTGCCTACTCCATGGACTTAAACTCACAGCTTAGCCCAGTTATCAGACCAGCACAGAAAGTTCCAGCAGCTATGCAGAGCAGAGTCAAAGCTGTGCTAGACAAAATGGTACAGTTAGGAGTAATTTGTCCAGTAGAAGAACCTACTGAATGGGTATCTTCCATAGTAGTAACTCTTAAGAAAAGCTCAGATGATATCAGAATATGTATTGACCTAAGAGATCTGAACAAAACATTAAAAAGACCTCATCATCCAATGCACACAGTCAAAGAGGTTGCTGCCTCATGCCAAACGTCACTGTTTTTTCTATCTTAGCTGCAAAGAGCTCCTTTTGGCAAATGTTACTTGACAGAAAATTTCATTTATTTAACATTTGTTAAACGGGAAAGTCCAACTTGGAACAAAGGCAATTTTCAGCAGGGGCCTGGGGAGAAACACTCCAGATGTATGTCTTTGTGATGTAAGAAGAAACCGGAGCACCCAGAGGAAACCCACATGAATTCAGGGAGGACATACAGACTACACACAGAAGGCACTCCAGCTGAGAATCAAACCAGATAACCTCTTGTTGTAAGGCAACAATGCTACTGTTGCACCACTGTGCTGTCCAAAATATTAATTGCTAACCACTTTCATTACTCCTTTTGGAAGATACAGATTTCTGAGAATGCCATTTGGGATAAATTCTGCCAGTGAAGTCTTTCAGCATGCATTGGAGCAAAGTTTTTCTGGCTATCCACGTGCTATTGTAGTAGATGATATTCTAGTGGGAGTCAATGGTGAACTCGAACATCTCAGAAACCTCAAGAAAGTTCTGGAAAGAGCACGTCAAGTGAACCTTAAGCTAAATCCTCAGAAGTACAAGTTCAGGCTACGAGAAGTTATTTATGTTGGTCACTTGTTTACCAGTTCAGGCTTGAGACAAGATCCTTCCAAGCAAACAGCAATTCTTGAGATGCCAGCTCCAGACAATGTTCAGGCCCTACAACATTTTCTTGGCATGGTCAACTACCTAGGCAAGTTCAATCCAGATTTCAGTCAACTTTCAGCTCTCTTGATGGAACTGACACAGAAAGATGTAATTTGGTCATGGTCAGAACAACACCAAAGCGTATTTATTTATTTTTATTTATTTATTTATTTATTGACATTTGTTAACTGGGTTAGTACAGCTGGGCAAGAAACCCATTTTCAGTGGAGAACCGAGGAGAAAAGCTCCAGTTACAGACATTTAAACAATACATAAAAGTCAAAGTCTGTGATACAGAAATAATTAAGGTACATCAGATCGAATATGTATATATAATAGTAATATTTTTTTTTTGTATTTAGGGTATGTACAATATAGCTTTCAAAGCCATATATACAGTTATCGAAGTTGAGAAGTATGTGTGATGTAGTATTTTAGGAAAACTACATGTGTAAGGTGTGAGAGGTGAACTGCATGTGTGAGGTGGAAAGGTGTAGGAGGAGGTGGAGTATGTCTCCTGAAGAGAGGAAGGTCAATGGAAAGGAATGTAGAATAGAGTAAGGTGTGGAAGTGTAATGGAGTTAGGTAGGGTCATGACAGGTGCAAGTCTTGGTGTTTAGAAGGTGGATTCTCAATTCTTTTTTAAAGTGTATATGGTGGGTAATGGAGCGTATGAGTGTTGAAAGTTTATTCCAACTTGGGCAACTGAGGACTTATATAGTAGTTTACTGACAATTTTCTTAGGTTGGTAAATCTCTAGGAGGTGCTGGTTTGAGGTGCAGAGGGTACAAGTGGGACTATAAGTGTATACTAGGGAAGAGAGAGCAGGGTAGTATGATGGTTTGTATAGTGTAGAGTGTATGGTTTGAAATTGTGATAGCAGGAATTGTGGTGGAAGTTCTAGCCATTGGCGAGAGTTGAGTGCAAGGCAATGGTGTGAGTTATAAGGATGGTTAGTGACAAACTTTGCTATTTTGTGGTATGTTTGTTGGAGTTTGGACAGGGTTGTGGACTGAATGTTAGTTAGGACTGGGACAGCATTGAGAAGTGAAGGGAGGAGAAATGCCTGAGCCAGGGAGAGTCTAGCATTAGAAGTTAAGAATTTTCTGTTGCGATAAAGCATGCTCAGTTTCTGGTGGGTTTTATTTATACTTTGGAGGATGTGTAAGTTAAATTTAAGTTCATCATCTATGATGGCACCAAGGAGCTTTGTGTGGGAATCTGGTTTTATGTTGGTATTATTGGAGGATGTGATGACAAAGGTGGATTTATGGTGGGAGAGAATGAGGGAGGAAAAGCAAGAGTTTGCTTTTTTGGGGGGGGTTTAGGATGAGGTAATTATCAGATAGACACTTTTCAATGAATAGAAAGGCTTCTTGGGTAAGAGTATGGAGGTCAGAGATATTGGTGGAAGTGGAGATGAGAGTTTGAGTCGTCAGCATATCGAATTAGAGAAAACTGTTTGCAGGATGTATGAAGTTTATTTGTGAATATGTTGAACGGGAGGGGACCCAAGATGGAGCTTTGGGGTACACCTGATGTGACTGGAAAGTAGGGAGAGCAGGAGGAGAGGTATCGGATGGCTTGTTGCCTATGGGAGAGGTAGCTGAAAAAAAGGTTAGGGCAGTAGCAGATATTTGAGGTTGGTGAGTTTAGATAGAAGTATAGGGTGAGAGACAGTGTCAAAAGCTTTCAACAGGTCAAGGAAAAGACAGGCTATGAGTTGGTTGTTATCACGGGCCTCGGTGACACTATGTGTAAATGATAGGAGGGCAGTAGCTATGCTGTGGTTAGGCCGGAAGCCATGTTGAGTGGGTGTGAGAAGGTTTTCCTGGAGGAGATAGTTAAGAAGCTGTGTATGAATACATTTTTCAAGTATTTTTGAGAGAGGGGAGAGGATGACAATCGGCTGGAAGTTATATGGGTCAGTTGAGTGCCTTCCTTTGCGCAGTGGGATAGTGAAGAAGGCTTTCCAAATGATTGGCACTGTTGCTTCCTGACTAGATCTATTGATTAACAGGGATACTGGATAGGCTATGGATTTAGCAGCTAATTTGAGGAAGGTAGGCGGGAGATTGTCAGAGGAGGGGGAACATGGTTTAAGCTTCAGAAGACGTGATTTAATGTAAGACGTAGGTACAGGACGAAAGGTGAAGATGTTATTTTTAAGATGATTGGGAGGGGTAGAAGGGTTTTCTGTGTTGGAATTAGAGGGTGGAAGTTTCTGGACTGTGTCAATGAAGTGTCTATTGAAGGGTAGCAGTTTCTAGATGGGGGTTATTTGGGTAAGGGGGGGTGTGAAGGGCAACCTGGATGGTGAATTTTATTTAGGGTAGTCCAGAATATATGTGAATTGGATTTGCTATTAATTTGGGAAGAGTTATAGTAGGTATTTCTTGTCCTTATTGATATGTTTTTTGATGAGGTTGTGAAGTTCTTTGTAGTTTTGTAACGGGGGGGGGGGGGGGTTTATTTTAGTCCAGGCTTTCCAAGAGCTATCACATTTATGCACGAGTGATCTTGTGTCTTTAGTTAGCCAGGGGGCAAAGTTAGATTTGATTCTAATTTTCCTGGGTGGGGCAAGGGAGTTTAGGGTGTCTAGGGAAGTTTGATTAAATTTAAGAACTGTTCCACTGAGAGGGATGTGTTTGAGGATGGACCAGTCAGTACTAGACAGAATTAAATTGAATTGGGTGGTACTGAAGTTGGATAGTTTACGACAGTCTCTGTATGAGTGTGGTTTGTGTAGTTGGGTAGAGTGTCGTAGGATGGAGGTAGGAAGAAGGTCACTTAAGGAGTTTGGTAAGGTAGTTGGACTGTGGTAAAGGTTAAGTGAGTTAGTGAGTATCCAGTCGATAGTAGAGTTGGAGGAAGAAGCATTGTGCAGGTGGGTGGAGGAAGTTATCTGTTGGTGGAAACCCTGTAGGTTGATACTAAGTTGTGGAGAGTCACATCATTTTGGACCAGTCAATATTGACATCACCGAGGAAGAGGGTTTCATATGGTATATTGTGGGAGAACCAGGATAGGGTAGATTACAGTGTTGGAATATACTTACCAGGCAGAATGTATATGGAGGCAATGGCAAATTGCATTTGATGCCCTGAAACAGAAAATTGTCAACCCAGCAACTCTCAGCTACTATGATGTTCACAAACCAGTTATTCTTTCCTTTGATGCTTCTAAATTTGGTCTAGGTGCAGTCATTCTTCAAGAGGGTAAACCTGTAGCTTATGCATCGAGAAATCTTATCCAGACTGAGATGCAGTATGCCTAGACTGAGAAAGAGCTTTTAGCAATTGTGTTTGCATGTTCGAAGTTCCATGATTATATTTATGTTCAACCTATCCAGATCAAAACTGATCACAAACCTCTTGTTACTATTTTGAGAAAGCCTATGCATACAGCTCCATCTAGACTGCAATGTACGATGCTCAAATTGCAAAAGTACACTTTCCCTCTTGTTTACACAAAAGGCAAACTTCTTTATCTTGCTGATAATTTATCCAGATCACCCAGAAAAAAACACAGAATGAGCAACTTAATTTTGAGGTCATGGAAGTGAGAAATTTTTCTTCCATGTGTCTTGATGAGCTCAAAACTCACACAGCTCCTGATCAAATTCTCCAGAAGCTAAACCTCTTTATCAGCTGAGAATGGCCTTCAAAGTAACCTTGTTTACCAGTGGAAGTGCAACCTTATTTTCCATACAGACATAAGATTTTGTCAGACAATGGTATCATCATGAAAGGTCCTAAGTTGATTATTCCAAAATCCTTGCAACAGGAGTACATCAAGATCTTGCATCATGGCCACCCAAAAACTGATTCTCTACCAAAAGAAAGGCAAGAGGACTAGTATTTTGGCCTTTTATGTCAAGAGATATTGAGAAAGTGCTTTCATCTTGTTCAGTATGTAATAGTACAAAGCTGCATCAACAGAAAGAACCACTTCAGTTAAACCAGATTCCTGAACTACCTTGGTTGAGAGTAGCCACAGATATCTTTGAGTGGAATGGTCAACATTACTTGTTGTAAATAGACTCTTTTCAGTTTGGTTCGAGATTGACCTACTTCTCAGCCTAACTTCCAGTACTGTCATTACTAAGTTGAAGTGACATTTTTCTGTCCATGATAATCCAGAGAGACTTATTTCTGACAATGGTGCACAGTTTACTAGTCAGCAGTTCAAGAGATTTGCAGAAGGATGGGACTTTGTTTATATTACAAGTAGTAGCAGAATTTCATTATTGCTACAATTATGTTTAAATGTCTACCTCCGTTGGAGGAGTGTGGGTTTCAAGTGTTTCCCGGCTGCTGTCCTGTTAGTTCCTGAGCTATGCCGGCTTTTCTTCGATGTGCATTAAATGTTTCATGGGCTTGAGGTGCCCCTTTGTGACAGTGGGGACAGCGTGCATGCTCTGTCTACTTGGGGCTTCTCTTGATGTAAAAAAAAAAAACCCTTAAATTAGCAATGTCATTCCAGCGCGCTTTTTATGTTTATTTTCCAATGGGGTTCTCAACTCATTAGTGGTGGTGGTTTTGTGGCTGTCACTCAGTTTCAGGATTCGTGGGTGGGGTTAGTGTACCATGAGTGTTATGACTGGGAGGTCTCTCGACTCTGCTGATTTCTGTAGTATGTCCAGGAATACCTCTCAACATGTTTGACGGGGACCGGGAAAAATATTAACTTCATCAATACAGCTTTGAGATTGTTTTAGCAGGTATTGTTTGCTAACTGGTTATTATAACCTTTGGGTTTGGCCACAGTAAATTGGGGTTTTATGGTGGGGGGGGGTTGTACCACATCCCAAACATATTCTATAAAGTGTACATTTGAAAGATTATAAGTGCAAATATTACTTTGTTATAATATGCCTAGTACATTTTCTTATAAGGAAGTTAAATTCTTTGTTGTATATGTCATTTCTTCACTGACTTCAATTTTATGAGCTTCATTACTAACTACAGAAACAGACGTCTGTTGTTATGGGGCCTTTATGAAATGATCAGGTTACTCCTGTCTTGTAGTTGTTTTTGGTTATAATAATCAGTGCTTCACAACAACTGCATTAGAACTTACATTGGATTATGACAGATTATGATTTTTTTTTTGGAGGATGGGTACACCTATTCCCCCTCTAGTGCTGTGGATTTCTGATGGTATCCAAGGATGGTGGTTTCAGCGACTGGGTAGTGCAGCATTGTGCATGCAGGTGGGTCAGGGTGTGTAGAAAGGAGAAAGGGAAAAGAAAGAAAAATGCAATTTGGTTTTCTGTGGCTGCTGGGAGCAATGAGTTTCATGATGCCTGTTCTGTCCCTGTTAGATTGTTGGAGGTGCACATCTTTGAATGGGAGAAGGAGTGAGTTGCTTTGACTGCAGTTTGGAGGAGAAAATTCTGGAATGATTTTGTTCTGATCACTGATACTGCGATTGCCATGGCGGGGTATCTGGGTAGGAGTGGGGTGGGGTCGTGGGCCCACCTCCTGGTTGGCTTTGGCCTTAAGTGAATCTCAGATTTTAATGTCACTCTATAAACACTTAACAGGGAACAGTGATAAATTAATGTCTGAGTTGAATGGGGGGGGGGGGTATTTGGAGCAACTGCAAAATTATGGGCGTTGCTTTTACTGTCAGCATTAGTGTGTCAATGGTTAAATAGCTGTGTCTTTGTATTTTACTTGTACAACTAGTAATAAACCCTAGAGTGTCGGGTGTTGATTTGTGGTTTACCGATTACAAAGTTGACATTTTCTCAAGCAGTTTGTGTTTACTTCCTGGCAGGTTTTGTTGTGCCTGCTTCATTCAAGAATAAGGAATGGCATCAGGAAACATGGGACTGCATGAATTCTGATTTTCTTATGGCTAATAAACCAAGAATACCTCTTCTGAGGGGGGCAAAATAGAAATGGTGTTACCATGCTGATGTCTGCTTGGCTATCATTGTTTCTTTGAGGGGTGTAGCAAGCATAAGGGGAATTAGGAGGAGATGATTTTGAAATAAACAAGATGAGTGGTTGGGCAGGGGTGCTCTTGGGGCCAGGCTGATTATGGGCTTTCTTTGGGGGCCTTAATTATGTTGTAACTCAGGGATGTGGAGGCACCTCTGTAGGTGGAGACTTACATTTCGTGAAGTATTATTTTGTAGCGGTGGTTGTGTGGAGGTTTTGTCAGTCAGGGAAAAGAGAAATCCATAAATAGGTTTTCACGGGGTTTTGGAATTATGAGGTGTAGGGTGTGCTGCACCTGTGTGGTGACGGTTGCAGGCTACCATTGTAATTATCTCAGATGAGTCAGGGAAGCTGTGAGTTACTGTTATGGATTCCTAGTGGTGTAGAACCATACTAGCCAGGGCAGTGCAGTGGTGAAGCAGTTTGTATATCACTCCACGGCTAGAGGTTCTCCGGTTTAATTCTTGGCCGGGTGCCTGTTGTGTGGACTCTGCATGTCCTCCTTGTGTTCATGTGGGTTTCCCAGGTACTCCTGTTTCCTCCCATGTTATAAAGACATGCATCTGGACAGTTTCTCTCTGAGTCTATGCTAATAATTGACTCGTTCCAAGTCGGACTTTCCTGATAAACAAATGTAATTTAAATAAATAAATTCACGACTTATTGTATAAATCAGTGGTATCATGCCTAACTGATAGACCGTGTTGGTAGTTTGCAGAAGGCTTTGACTGCATGAAACAAAACATCTTGTAAATTAAGCATTTTAAACAATAAGGCAGCCAAATCTCATAATATTAGTTTTTCTAGTAAAGACCCGCAAGATAGGGGAAGCAGAGAAAACAGTGAAGAGTCCTTAATAGTAATAAACCCCCCCCTTCAAAAAAAAATGGTGCACCAAAATCAGACCCTTAAAACTCACTGTTTTCCCAGACATTTTGAGTGCTGGGCAAGGAATCTTTTAGTTGGGTGCTCGGTATAGTGTCTTCTGCTGTTCATCACAGCATTCAGTTGGGATTAAAAGGAGCAGAATGTGGTACATGTGCTAATGGTATATGATAGCATATTACAGTTTCAGCTGGGAAAAGTAAGCAAGTTATATAACATTAAAAAATAAAAAAGGGGGTGGGAAAGGGTAGAAAGGGGGCCTCAAGTCAAAATTACATTGAAAAGTTGATGGGCAGAATATTGCGGTGGGTTCCCTTGATAGCACACAATGTTTAGATATTTTTGTTTGTGGCAGTGAATTTACTGTTTCTTTCTTTTACAGATCAATGATGGAAGACCACACAGTGGACATGGTGCCAGTAGCTGCTATAATGGGCAAGGAGGTCGCAATAGGATGTGCGCAGAGTTGCATCAGTCGGTGAACTGAATGAAGTGGGTCAGAGGTGGAAGTGCATTTACTGGTGGCTGTCTCCACTGATAGAATGGTGCACAAAGGTGTTCAAGTGGGGGAGTGCAAAGTAACTAACAGACGCTGGCCTGCTGGAAGTTGTTGGATGTAATTGATTCTGATGGGCTGAATGTTCCGGTTGTTGGAGTGGCGCACAATGAGGTCACAGGGAATCTTATTTTACTCGTGGTTCTTTAAGGTATGTTGTATATGGTGCAGTTTGGGTAATGTGTCGGCAAGTGAAGAGGGTATATTATGGGACTGGTTTAAGCAGGGTTAAGGAATTTTATGAGGGGGTCTGTGGTTCTCGCAGGTAGGGTGGATGCATAGCTATCCTAGGCATAGGAAGGTACTAGGTTAATGGTTTTAGGGCCCTTAAGTCGATTATCTATCAATGTTGCAGTTATGGTTATTGCATAATTGTATTTGAAAGATAGGGATGCTGCAGGGGAGGCTGAGTTGAGGTGTGGTAAACAGCACAGTAACAATCTTACTTTATTCTGTACTTGGGGTGGTTTCTAGGCTAATGGTTCTAAGGTTTTTTTTTATAACCTAGCCATGTTCAGGTAAGTGAGATTCCAAAATCCAGTGCAGCGCATGTTGCTTTTAGTTAAGACAGACATGGGTGAATGTTGTCCTTGTCCAGAGGGCACATAGTTTGAGCCGTAAGGAGAATTTGTATCTCTGATTTTTGTAATCGGCTGTATAGCAGGAGTATGGATGGTTTTAATTTTCTTTGTTTAATGATTAATTTTGTTGAGAACTCCTTCGCTGGTAGAAGAGTGATAATTTTATTTATAGAATAAGACTTTTTAATGCAATGTTTTGTTTTATTTTGCATTGGGTATCTGTTGTACCATTACTTTGTGAGGTGGGAGGTAATTTTATGAAGATCTTTGTTAGGACATCTTAATTTTCAGGGGCGTTTTTGCATCTGGTAGTGTCTGCATTTTATGCAGTGGATAAAGGAAATATGCCCTTAGTGGTGTATAATGGTCATTAAGAAATTGGATTATGCATGTGTGGAGTACTTACGGTCTTTTCTTTTACAGATCACCCTGAGTGACAAATGGGTTCATGCAGAGTTGGTATTACTTGGGGGACTGAAGAAATGTGGACTCAACAGGCGAGAGAAGAAGCTGAGGTAGGTTTTGACTGATGGAGCGGTATGAAAGGAGATCATGGGTTGCCAGCAGTGCAGCTGAATATGGAGTTGTTGGTTTGTTGTGATTTGTTCTTCCCTACAGTGACAAGGTAATGTCTTGTTTTGGTTTGATCTTGTATGGGGAGCATTAAGGTTGAATTTCACACTGCTTTATGGGTAACAGTGGTCTTCTTTGGAATGAGTCAGATAGTTTTGCAGACATTAGGGGTAGGGGATTAGTGGGTTGCATTGTGCTTGTGAGCTAGATGGGGGGGGGGGTTGATAGGCAGATTTAGCTTTGAGTTATGGCATTCTCAGGAGAGACTGGGTTGGGTTTCTTCACTACATTCTGGATGGTAATAGTGTGTCACGGACCTTGTGTGACCTGGTAGCATCAGGCATTCTCTAGTTTGTTGGTATATTGTGTTTAGTTAGTTTTGCCTGGCTTGGTTTATTGTTGGTGGTGTATTGGGGTCTTAGTGCTACCGGACATGATGGTGGTTTAAGTTTGTTATTGTTTATAATGGGTAGTTGGTGTGATGGTAACAATTTACTAAATGGTATTTAAAAAGAGCCTTAAGAGGGGTATTACATTCACTGGACACAAAAAGGAAAAAAAAAGAAAAAGAAAAAATAAATTATTTTCATTGGGTGACAAAATAGGGTTGCAATGTGGCATGATGGTATGCATTTGCCTTGGCATGGTTTCAGTGGCAGCGGGCTTAGTATGGGTAGTCCAGTGGTCGGTAATGATCTTGGACTCATTGCTAGGCATTCATTGGTTGGGTGGTATGGATTAGTTAAATCATGCGCAGTAGTCATGATACATTATGAAGTTATGGTTTGCTACCTTAGCATAAGAGAGGGGTCAGTGGTCTGTTTTCCACTGTTAGGTAATTGGCTGTTTTTCATTAGTTATGTATAGGGTTAGGAGGTAATGACTTTAATTCAGCTTAGTTAGAAAGGATGGGTACACCAAATGATGTTTGGCCTAGTGCCTTACTGGTGGCAAGATTGTTGGAAGTTTGGACAGAGAGCGGGGGAAAAGCTGGATCAGGCTGGTGGGCAGAGAAGTGGGGCAGGCTTGCCCTCTTCTGTTTCCCCTCTGGTATTGGATATGCAATTCAATAAGCTGGGAAGGAAAGTGAGCAGTTGCTCTTTTGGATAAGTTAATAAGCAAGCAGAGCTGCTTATTTGGATGATGGTGTAATTCAAAAAATTGAAGGTGAGTGGGAACGCTGCCTTATTAGTGTAAAGATAAGTGAGCAAGAGGGTGACGCTGCTTATCAAGGGTGAGTGTTTATGCTGTCCTTATGGTTATTTTATGTTTTCTTGCATGGATGTTATTATCACCTGTGTCATGTTTTGGTTGAAATTTATAATTATTGGTTAACAATCATGTTTATGGAAGTTTAATAAAGGTTGTCAAATGTCATTCAGTGTTGTCTGTTTATTGAAAGTGGACCAGGACAATTTGCTTTTTTGGCAGCCACCATTATCAGACAAAGCAAGGCCTTACCATATCTAAACCATTCCAATTCTGTATCATAGCTCAGAAAAATCATCTCCCTCATCAGACCAATCTGTCCACCCAGCGTATCTGACAGTGCATCCCACAAGGAATGCCTAAAGTCTGCCAACTCACCACATTCCCAGAAAATATGTTCTCAATTCCCTCTTTCTTTCCCTTCATACTTCCAACATTTACTGTCTGCCTGAGGAAAAATTCTCTGTAGTCTACTTGGGGTATAAAAATTTTGATGTAAACATTTCCAGGCAAAAATCCTAAATCTTCTAGATTTTGCTGCATATTTGGGAGACATGCATATATCCCCCCATTGTTTCTTTGTGAATTGCTTATCCAATATCTCTTCCCAAGCCTTTCTAACCTCCCCTGATTAATTCTTATATTATCATGCAGTATTTTATATCGTCTACTAATTATTCCATTTTTTAATGGCAGCTTCTGTTCTAGATTCTATTAAAAACTATACCAGTGCTGGTCTTTCATTTAGGACCCCCTATTTCTTTCTCTTTGCCTATACTCTGATATAAAGATTGTGTAACTGTGACAATAAAGACAACTCTGGAACGTATAAGAATTGTTGGAGTGTATAGACCACCAAAGCCAAGTGCTGATGAACTAGAGGAATTCATGCACTTCTTCCATGAAACATAGGAGGGAAGAATAATAGTGACTGGGGGATTTAAATTTACCAGAAACAGACTAGAATAACATAAATTCAACAACATTAGTTATGAATTATTTACAACATATGTTCAGGAACAACAATTGCTTTAGATTGCAAAAAGGCCTACAGGGGATTGGAACATACTAAGCATTGTCTGTTTCTAAAGAAACCACTGTTGCTTCATGCTAAGTTTTACCATCACTGAAGTACAGTGTTCATAGGATTATAAAAGTTAATTTGTTAACTCAATGCACAGAAGACTTCTAACAGATTATATGGAAGCAAAACAGTCACTATGTAAAACTAACTGGAGTGATGCATTCAGACAGAAGCTTTCAAATAGATTTTTTTGAATGCAAAAACATTAAAAATGATTAACCTTAGGGTTTAGGCACACAACATCAGGAGGATATATCTCCATAAAACAAGATACTTGATTAAAGTGAGAGATAAAAAATATAACAAGTGGAAAAGAAGTTGAACTATGACTTTGAAAACTGAAATAAAGGCTCTGTAAAGACAAATTAATCATAATGAGAGACAAGATCAAGAAAAATTGATGCAAATTTATAAGAAGATATTGAACATAATGGGAAAAAATGATTAACCTTAGGGTTTAGGCACACAACATCAGGAGGATATATCTCCATAAAACAAGATACTTGATTAAAGTGAGAGATAAAAAATATAACAAGTGGAAAAGAAGTTGAACTATGACTTTGAAAACTGAAATAAAGGCTCTGTAAAGACAAATTAATCATAATGAGAGACAAGATCAAGAAAAATTGATGCAAATTTATAAGAAGATATTGAACATAATGGGAAACCATTTAAATATATCAAAAGATGTTGTAGGAATAAAGACATACAGATTGAAAAACTGTGTAGAGTTTAAAATGCATTCACAGACACAACAGCATATATATATATATATATATATATATATATATATATATATATGTTTACAAAATCTTACTCAAAGCAGTTTGGTTCCACAAAGGGAGTAATAATGTATCCTAATGACATCCAGGTAATCCCAGATACTAAAGTCAAATTAGATTATACTGAAAAAAATATGCAAACTAGATCCACAAAAAGCACAGGGAGGAGACAGAATTAGTAGTAATGGCCAGAGAACACTTTGGCATGAACTTACAGTTCCATTATGTCTGCAATTTACCAGGTCATGCACTTGTTCATAGGTCATAGATATCTACTAGGCTAATGACCACTGGGATCTTTATAAGCCTAGCCATGTACCCCTCCAAGGTGGAATCAAACCCTGTACCTTGTGCCTTTGAAGTAAACATTTCACCATTAAGCAAACCTGTCTTTAAGTGGGAGTAGGACAAACCCAGAGTCATGCAGATATACAAGTTTACTTTCATGTTGTGGAAAAATAATGGAGAATGTTATATTGGTTAAATTATTTCCAGAAGTGGAAAGGTTGGGACTTCAAACCATATATCAGCATACATACATTGAAATGCCACCTGTAAAATGATGATCTATGACAATATAATAACACCTATCAATGAAAAATTGTGAAGTGATGTAATTTATATAGATTTAGCATTTGATAGGGTGATACACAAAACAATGATACAAATTAGAACATTAGCTATTAATGTGCTCTTGATAAGATGGATAGCTGCATGGCTTACAGATAGGGCATGGCAAATATCATACAGCAAATGGACAAGCAAAATTCAAGGTTACAATCAGAGTGTCCCACAGGGCTCTGCCCTAGGCACTGTTCTAGGCCCACATTTGTTTAGATTGTATCTTTCAGATCTGTCTTTTTCATCTCAGATGTTCTACAGTCTGTAGGCAGATGACTTCAAAATGGGTTATCTGATTACATGTGTTACAGATAAGGCATGTCTGCAAAAGAACTTGACTAAATTGAGCATTTGGGCACAGAAGAATATGCTGATAAATTCATTAAAAACTAAGCATATGAGATTTGGGAGACATAAATATAAAGGTGAATATTTAATACAGCACACAGAGATTAAAACTGTAGAGTCCTTTATGAGTAGATCCAGCTTTGAGTTTTTCTAATCATATTAACCAATTGGTTAACAATAATTATAGAGCAATAGGTTGTATAAAAGGGGTGGCACAGTTGTATAGCGGTTAGCATTGTCACCTCACAGCAGCATGTTCTCTAGTTCAAGTCTTGGTTGGGGGACTTCTATGTGGAGTCTGCATGTCCTCCCTGCATTTGCATGGGTTTCATCCAGGTGCTCCATTTTCCTCTCACATTCCAAAGACATCCAATAGGTGGCTTGGACACTCTACACTGGCCCTAGGTATGAGTGTGTGTGTGTGTGTGTGTGTGTGTGTGTGTGTGTGTGTGTGTGTGTGTGTGTGTGTGTGTGTGTCTGTGTATGGCCTTGGGCTAGCAACCTGAGCCCATAAAACCACTACCTGCTACAGAAACAACAAGTGCTGAAAGGTGCTCTTGCCTGATGTACCACATGGTGCATTCACGGGAAACAGGTTGTATAAAAAGATTTATTAAGTCTACAAAGTCAGAAATGATGACATCATTGTTTGTTTGTTTGTTACATTAGACCCAAGATTGAGTATGGAATAACAATATGGAAACTTTATAAGAAAATAAATGTGAGGAAACCAGAAAGAGTACAGCAGAAATACACCAAGGGCATCCATGGATGTGAAAATTTAAGCTACAAAAGACTTAAATATCTGAACTTTTACAGTGTCACATACAGATATTTAAGAGGAGAGTTTATTCAGGTATATAGGGCACTTAGAGACTGCTACCTCTGGCAATGTCTGAGGTTATCAAAAAGTAGTAGAGACATCAGACAGCCTATGTAGAAGATTTTATAGGATTGAGAAGTGTATTAATTGGGTCTCTGATAGAGTAGCTTATACATGAAATAGACTACCAAATTACATTAAAGCAAGCACTAGTTTAAATATTTTTAAAAACAGCTAGGACACATTATGAGAACAACTGTTTTGATATATTGGCAGGCTAGAAGGACATTATTGCATGTGCTTTAAATATCTGTATGCATGTATGCATGTACATAAGTTAAATATATCAGAATTTTAATGTTTTGTCCAAAATATGTACAGATCTGAAGAAGTTCAAGTTAATATACTGGACGAAAAGTGCTTTATTTACCCATTAAATACATTTATTTCATCTGGAGTCTACTGTTTTATTCACCTGAACCAGTAGACAGTGTTTCATTTTTGGTTTGTTTTTCATTTTTGAGTTTTATTAATCAAAATCCTGTTTCATGAATTATTATATACAGATTTAAATTTATTAGTATTGTGTAGGTCATATTTTTAATATTCCAAAAATGTTATGACAGACTCTGGCATAAGCCTTCTCTACATCATTTTCAATCATTTAACATTAATTTTGTCTTTCAATATTCTTATCACTTCAACTAAAATTAATGCATTTGTACTATTTCTTTCAGTAATTCCATATATGCCCTCCTCCATTAATCTATTAATTATCTTATTAAATCTAACCTGAACTATTCTCATCATTTTAAAATCTACATTATTTAGGGTTATAGGTCTACATTTTTAATAATTTCTTTTTTATCTTTTTTTATATATCAGTTTTACTAATCCTTCACAAACACTTCTATCTCAGGCACCATTAATTAACCAAAAATTGAAAACCTTAAACAAAATGTTCTTCGTATCTACATTTTTAATAACATTTATAAGTTATTCATAGGTTCATAGGTAGGTACTAAGCTATCGGCTCAAGGGCCAAAGTAAGCCTCGCCAACAAAGTTCCCTGGCTTATGCCACCCAAGAAAGTTATTTTTCTGTGCCACTGTCAAGCAGAGCCACAAAAGTGATCCCCGGGGTGTATTTCCTATTTCAAATCCACTCATCAAGATTTTTCTTGAAGCGTGGTAATGAGGAACTTTGCTTGACATTGATGGGTAGCTTGTTCCAGAGTATGGGAAGTCTCTGGGACAGGAATCTATCCATCCAGCATGTCCTGTTTATTGTAGTGACAAGGTTTAGGTCCCTAGAGCATGTAGCTCAGTGGGATTGGGATTTCTTTAGGTGTAGCATGTTCAACAGCTCTGGGTTTGACATAGATTTATATGTTAGGCAGAGGTCACCTCGGAGTAGGAGATATGCCATGGAGTAAAGCTTAGTTTTTGAGACGGTCAGTGTAGGGCATCTGTTTGAGACCAGTAATCCTCTTTGTGAGGTACTTCTGTGGCCTTTCCAGCTGCTGCAGATGTCTTGTGAGGTACATTCCAAAAGGGACACTGTACTCTATAATGGGTCTAATGAGTGTCAAGTAGAGGGGAAGAATGACCTCTTTTTTCCTGGATGAGAACAATTTAGTGATGAGGTGTGCCATGTAGAAGGACTTCCTGACTACTGTGGCAATGTGATTATCAAAGGAGAGACTACTGTATACCTGGGCCCCAAGGTCTCTTATCACACATTCGGTGTTAAGTAGACTGCTGCCTATGTGGAAGTTCATGGGTGCAGAGTTTTTACCAAAGGGGATGGCAATGCACTTTTTGGCATTCAGCTTGAGGCCAAGGCTCTGACACTAGGCATCTGTCTCAGTGAGGCCCTTCTGTAGGATGTCCACATCATTTGGGGAGTTGACTATGGCTCCTAGTTTGCAGTCAACTGCGAACTTCGTTAGTCAGAGGTCTTCTGTGTTAGTCTGTACTTCAAAGTAGTAGATACCAAACAGGATAGGTCCCAGGACTGAAGCCTGTGGTACTCCACTTGTCACTGGTTTGAAGTCAGATTTGGAGTCTGCAACTTTTACAGTGTGAGTTCTGTCAGTGAGCCAGTTGGCAACCCATCTTGTGACATAGGAAATTATACCTAGTTTAGTGAGTTTAGCTATAATTCCAGAATTGGGGATGGTGTCGAAAGCCTTGGCAAGGTTAAGATAGGCCGTGTGAACCACCTTACCCTCATCTACGGCTTTGGTGACTGCCTCAAAGAAGTCATTCAGGAGGCATGGTCTGTTTTTCACAAACGGAACTGGGTGGGGTCCAGAGTTTGGAGGTTACCAATGTCTTTGTTTATGAGTTCCATGATGAATACATTCCATGGCCTTGCAGACCAGGCTCGTCAGGCTAATAGGGTGATAATTCCTGGGTTTAGTGGTGGCTTCTCTTTTGTGGAGTGGGATAACTGTTGCTATGCACCATTCAGTGGGCGCAAAGCCTGATGTGAGGCTATGAGTGAACATGGTGCTTAGGTGGAGAGCCAGTTCGTTCTGAAGTTCATATAAAATGCAGGCTGGGATGTTGTCTGGTCCCATGGATGCTGTGTTTTGGCATTAGAGAGTGCAGCTTTTACCTGCGTATTTGTGATTACAGGGACTCTGCAGTCTTCCTGTATAATTATGGGCCCTTTAGGGGGTGAGAGGGGGTAAATTTAGCAGTGAACCTATCAGCCAGGATGTTGGCAATATCAGTTGGTTTTGTAATTTTCGTGCCGTTGTGCTGTAACTCAGTGCAGATCTGGGTGTTGCCATTGAGATTCTTGACATAGCTATAGAATGCTTTCGGGTTGGAATCAGTGGCAATTTTGTTTTCGTAGCTAGCTTTGGAGGATATTTCAGCTTCTTACTGAGGCTGACCAGAGAGCTCCTCCACTCATGGGATTTTACTCGCTTTTGCAACAGTTTCTTCCTTCTGTTGTACAGTTTGTTTATGGCAGGGGACCACCAGATTGGCTTTCTTTTTTTGGAGGAAAGCGTCTTGGTTCTGGTTCCATCTGGGCTAGGCATACTATTTTTTTAATTTCTTTTAATACATTATCCAATTCAGTTATAACTATCTCCTCATTCCCACCTTTTGTAAATTGTCTTATAAACCAAAACTATTTCTGTCTCATATCTACCTTTTTATAAAGTCCTTTTAAAATATTTTTTCAACTTCCCACATAATTTCTTCTGTTTTTATCTTTTTACTTCTCTCTTCTCCAACGGACCCTCATTTTTTTCATTTTCTCTCTTCAGTTTTTTCCTATGAAAGATGAAATATCTTAAATTTTACCATGTACTACAAAGCTTTGACTTTATATTAAATTCTGAATTTTTGTTAATGTAGTTCATTCTCTTTTCTTTCTTCCTTTCTTTTTCCTTTTTTCAGATTATTCTGATAATCTTACATGATATTATCATTCTGTTTCTTTTATTTCCAATAATATTTTCCGTATCAGTGCATATTTTCGTATATTTTATTTTATACTGCAACCACCATTTTTCTATATTTTCATAAAAATTAATTGTTGTATAATGAGTTTCCCATAACGCTGCTATGTGATTTTTACAAAACTCTGTATCCTGAACTTTTCCTCTTAAAACTTTTAATCCTTTTCCCTCTTCTATATATTCTTCTCTGTTTATTCCCAACTCTATAAATAAATGATCCCAAAAATACACCTTTTTTCCCTACATTTCTTTCTTGCAAACTATCAGAACAGATAAAATAATTTATTTCAGTCTTGAAAAGACCTCTTTTGCACATATGACTCCACTTATTACCAAAAAAAGTCCACGTTATCTATTGTCTTCCTTCCTTAATTTTTCTCCCAGTATTACCAAATATCTTTCTTAAATTTCCATTTAAACCCCCAACAATAACTATATTTAATTTGATCAAACTGAATGAAAGTTCTTAAAATAATACTTCCCTCTTTTTTCTGTTGAGTATATGCATAAATACAGAACAAACTCCATAAATTATCCTCATCGTGTATGCCACATATAATTACCCTTCCTGGACACATAGGCCATAATTACAAAAGACTTACTCTCAGTGTAAGTGACCACTTAAAGTAAGAGCAGGCTGAGAACAGGTGTTTTGGAATCTGGTCCCCATACAAAGCCTATTTATGGATAGGCCTTACACTTAAGTAAGTCACTTCCAGAGATAGCAGGTCTTTCAGAATCAGGGTAGACTTAAACTGAGACCATCTATTTTTAGAATCTGACCCATTATTATATCTAATACTTTAATAGTTCTTTTTAAAAATAAAACAGCAATGCCAAAACAAACATCCTCCCCAAAACACCACCTTATTTCACCCCATATAATTTCAACCTTTCTTCTAATTTTCTATTCCAGAAGTAAAACATCCCATCAATTTAGTACATCACATTTTTTGTTTTGGCACCAATCCAAAATTAATCATCTTTTTTTTTTACATTTAGCAAAATATTAAGATTCAAGCATATAATCATAGTACTAGCCTTTTTTGCATGTTTATCTAGTGATGTCTTCCTTTTGACCCCTTTCATATTGAGATATTATTTTCCTCTTTTTTACTTCCTTCCACCTTCACATCTTCTTAACTTAAAGATTCAAATTGATTTGCACCTTCACCACATAACTTTTATTCTCACAGATCTCTTCCTCATTCCACATTCTCATCAGTTATTTTTTCACAATTAAACCTAAAAATGCTTACATATTTTTTGCATAACTTCTATCAATTATTAGCAATATGGCCTTTGTTTCCACATTGATAACATTTCCTTTTACCACAGTGAAAACACATCTTTGGCTGTCACCATTGTTTTAACATTCCCCTTTTTTATTTGCATTAACAATGCAAGATAAATGCATATTTTTTAAATTAAATTAATAATTGCTTTACTCCCATCCACAATCTTCTTTCATCAAAAGTCTTTATTCAACCCTAATTATTTCTTTATATTTTTCTTTGAAAGAAAATTTTAGTTAATTTTCGGTGACATTAGATGTCCTAAATTGTATTTTTTAACTTTATGTTTTAACAAAGTGCTTGTTTTACCACAACTTTTTCCATAGTTTAAAGTCTTTTATTATTAAATATAATCACAACATTTTCAGCTTTTTCATAGTCTTAACATAATATTATCCTCAATGCAGTATCTGTCTATAGGGACAATTTGTTTTCCTTCAAAATATACTACCAAATGTATATTGTTAAAATCTTACCTTTAGTCATTCTTCTTATTTCCCTCTGTTCAGAAACCACAAAACTCTGTTTTGTTCATTTGACTGTTCTCTTCTTCATCATTCTTTCTTTTTTCTTCAGTTTCTATTCTGCCTTCTCTACAATTATCCACCTCATCTGGAAAGCACTTTTGAATGATATCATCCCATGATACTACATTTTCCTCATCAGGCTCCTCCTCATCTATTATTTTATTCAATGTTTGTATTTCTAGATCGCCTTCCTTAATTTCAACGATTTAAAGTGTAGGATATCCTCTCCCACACTATTTGTACCATTCACATTACTCATATCAAAAACATTGGTATCATATGAAGTTTAATTCTCCATAATGCCCTTATCCTTGCTTACACATTCTACATCACTTCTGTCCTCCACTTCCCATCTCTCTAACTCTTCCTCCATCTCCATCCTCTCTTACCACACTTGCAGCTATCATATGACCTGACACAATGGCAGAAAGAATAGCAGTCATTTATTTAACACAGCATAAAAATATTATTTACATAGTTACAAAATGTGTGTATTTACAAGTACATATATAGACATTTCTATCTCTGTTTTTTTACTATTTATCATTTTCTTATAACATCCTTATTCTCCCATAATTGACCCCTCTCCTCACAGAAATATAATCTAATTTTTCATGGAATATCTGACAAAATCCATATCCCTTTAAACAAAAATTCATTCAGTTTTTCATTGCAAATAGCCCATATTACATTAAGTAAATTCTTATCTACCCTTCTCACACATTCTTTCTTCTTGTTCTAATAACATCCATACATAATCATATACATATCAATATTATGTCATTAATATTCTAAAAACATTTTTCTTCATGCAATGTTTTCCAGAGTTTCACCACTGTTTTACATTTCAAAGAACATGCTCTGTTGTCTCTTACTCCTCATAAAATAAATACACTCTTTCAACTTTATTTTGATATGGCATATTCCGTTCTAATGGTAACTGATTTAGTACCAGTGTCCTGACACTCTGCTATCTCAGTACACTACTTTTTCCTTTCTTTAATGGCTTTAATCACTTTATTTGGTAAATGTCTCAGTGGATTTACAAAATAATATAATTTCATCATGTTATTATACCACATCATTATTTTTTTGGTTTCTGTTTTAGTATTTTTCTTGATCATTTTTAATTTCATTTCCATATTCTTTTTCTCTTTTTCTTGTGCTCACCGTCTCCCTGGTCTTTTTTTTTTGCTTACATCTTAACTTTCTTGGTATTAATTTTTCATTGTTTTCCTTTACCTACTTTTGTACTCTATACACGTATAAAGAAACAAAATAAATACTGCATTTAGTAACCCCATCCCCCTTCATCGCCACTCATATATAACACACCTCTTTTCATGGAGTTTAATATTGAACCCCATATGAAAGAAAGCACCAATTACACAATTTATTTTCCATGCTTTTCTGGGACCATATTAACATTTGACACATATGCTATTTTCCCCATTAATAAAGAACTCACCAGATAAATATTTTTTTCTGAATGCTAATCTATACATCCTCCATGGAAGACATATTTCTTCCATTTCTCTTATCAAACCCTTCAATTACATCATAACTACATCATTTCTCATATTTTACCCCTATCAAAGACAGTTCATTCAATGAAAAGTATGAAAAATACATATCCCCAGTTTCACCATATCACCTAAATGTATACATTTATCTTTATTCAAGGTAATTTCCATTTCCTTTAAACATCCATTCAAACAAACCAACACTCCCCTCATCCATATTTTGTTCTTAGCCACTACAACTATATCATCTGTATATGGCAAAACTACTGGAAACACCACCTGATCTTACATCACATATCTAGCATTTTTCATTTTATAAGCTACTTCCCTCATTATTGCATTCATTATTAACGGCAACAATATTCCACTTATGGGGCATCCTTATATTATACCACACTTCATGCATATATCTTTACTCAACTACCCATTCATTAACATTCACTTTGTTATTTTGATATGCTGACATAAACACTCTCTTAATTCTGTTACCTATTCCATACTTCTCCATAACATCCCACAAAGCATCGTGCCCTATTGTATCAAATATCGTGCTAATATCACCTACTATAAGATTCATATCCTCCCTTTTACTTATATCTTCCACAATTTCTCTTATAACTAATAATAATTTTTGGCACCCCTTACATTTCAATATGATATATATAGTTTCTTCCATTATTAACCTCATTGTTCCTGCAATTCTCCTATGTACTATCCTCAAAAAATTATATTCTGTTTTATTTAGTGTGATGGGTCTTCAATTTTTTATTCATTCTTCTCATCTTTCTTCCATATAAATTTTAATACCCCACTAGAACTCCTTCCTTCAACCATTCATTCAGTACATTTACAAAATATTGTTTGCCAATCAATTAATTTCTTGTTCATTCCTTACCCTAAATCACCTATGCCTAATACTGAAACAACATTTACTTTCTTAAGTACTTCATCTAGTTCATTAATAGTAATTTCTTTTTCAAATTCTTCCTTAACTTATTCTGGATTTTTTTTACTTTCAAGTCTGTCTTAATTTCTTTCTTTTTACTCTTATACATGTTTTCCATGGTTCCACTTAATATAATCCAAATCTCATAACATCTAACTACAAAACAGCGAGACCAAATGATCGAAAATTCATAACATCTAAAACTCATAACATCGAATCTCACAACATCACAAATTAATAAAATTGAGTAGTGTATCATCAGACATGTGACTGTTATAGTTTATTCTGTGAATCTGTATATAGTGTTTATTATGCCACTGTGTACAAGTGTTTGGGACATACAGGTAGTGATTTAGACATTCTGTGTACATTCTTTATGCTGATTGTGATACAGTAGGGTTAGGAAATTAACTTTTTCTCACTGTAGTGCAATCTCGGAGTTGGTATATTTAATTTATGGGGGTGGGCTGGCCCCTCTGCATAAACATAGTAAAATGTGTGTGGGATGTTATTTATATTTGCTTTGTAGTTTTTGATGTGAGATTCAATGTTATTAGTTTTAGATGTTATGCATTTTCGATCATTTGGTCTCGCTGTTTTGCAGTTAGATGTTATGACCTTTCGATTATATGAAGTGGAACCATTTTCCACATGTTGTACTTTAATACTCATAATTTGCTCTTGTGTTTTTTTTACCCCTCCTTTTACATTTTTCATTTCCCCTCATTATAATATACTTCATTATTTTACCCAAATATGCAATCATTTCTACATAAACAGTAATGCTTTTATTTTTTCTCCATTTTTTATATCTTTTTTCCATATCATAATACTCTTGTGTATTATTCTCTGATACATTTCTATACATTTTCCCATACTTCACTAATCCTGCCATTGAAAAAATGTTTTATACTTCTTTTCAAACACAATCCACCATTCAGCTCAGTTGTATAGAAGTTCATCCTTTCTTATGTAATCTAGTAAAAAATGCCCCATCTTCAGCTCGACAAACTTTAATATCCAGAAATGCAATGCTTATATCAGAAACATTCATGGAGAACATAAAAAATGAACTACTACTATGTAAATAGTCTAAAAATGCATGTAGCCAATCAATTGTAACTCCCAACAGAATAAAAATGTCAACAAAATGATGATAAAGGCATATATAAATATTATATTCTGGCTAAAAAACCTTGTCCATTGCCCACTGGAACATTACCACGTTGGTGTAGCTACTGGCACAAAATGTGTCCATAGCTATGCCAGAGGTCTGTAAGTAATAACAGTTTAATCAAAAACTAATATATTGTGTTCCAAGCCCATCTCTAAAAGAAAACAGAGCAAGACAATAAAACAATTATCATACTGACTATGTGGCTGCAAAAATAATTTCATCATATTAACCCCATCCATGTTAGGAAGGTTCTATATCAGAAGATTGAAACTCTAAAAGAGCGAACGTTAATACCCGAAAGCACACAAAATAAAATGTACAGAACAGCGATTTTTTCCCAGGGGAAAAAAAGTCATGGGGCGGTTGTCGGGACTTTGCCGTTTTCTCCACTGTGGTGCACTCTCGGAATTGGTATATTTAAGTAGGGGGGTAGGGGGGCACAGCCCCCCACCTCTTTTTTCCATCCCTGGGAAAAAATTCACTATTCCATACGTTCGATATTATGTGGTTTCGAGTATAAGCATTTGATTAAAGAGCATTCGCTCTTTTGGAGTTTTGATGTTCTGATATAGACCCTGTTAGGAATTACAGTGAATAATGACTTAACATCATACCATAAAATATTGTACATTCTGAAGTAATGTGCATGTATGTTCATGTAAATCATGCTTAGTATCACTTAAACATAATGATGATTGTCAAGAACAGGTCACAGAAACTTCTCTCTATATATAGATAAGGGCTCAGTGAGCCAACCTGCACCTGCTATAATCTGTTTAAATGGAAGAATTGTGGGATGTTTATGGATCTTCGGCATCCCATGTAAACTAGGTACTAATGGGTCTCTAACACATAGATATTTAAAAAGATCTTTCATTATATCTCCATTCACAGCACGTTCATGCAGTGCATTTCTAATTTGTTTATTTAACAAATCAATGTCATTCAAAGTAATATTTTTATATGTATTGACATCTTTCAGCATTTCATTCAATGAATCAAAATAAAAACATGCATCCATTACTACTACAGAGCCACCCTTGTCAGCAGAGTGTATAACTAATTTGGGGTCAAATCTAAGACTCTGCAAAACTTTACTTTCTTCAAGTGTGAAGTTAAAGCATCTCTTACCCCTTTTATCTTTATCAAATAGATGATAAATTTTGCTGTCACACATGCATACAAATGCATCTACTGAAGGGTGGCTCTGTGGTGTATATAAACAAATGTGTCCACGTTAGTTTCATCTTGTCTATGTATCATCTTCAGTGTTAAACTATGACCAAACATACGCAGATCAATTATACTTTGTGTCGTCACCTCTCTGAGCAGGTATCAAGGAAAGTCCTTTAGCCAGGACATTAACCTCATCACTGACAATACTCTGCTCAAAATATTCCATACTATTTTTGACTTCTCCCACATCTTTTTGATAGACTATTGTCCTTCATCTGTCAACGGATATTTCCTTTTGCTTCTTCCTTGACTCCTTTGTAATAATGTGGACCCAAATATATATATATATATATATATATATATATATATATATATATATATATATATATATATATATGTATATCTGCATATGGGCACATATCTATATAAATTCTATACTATAGATTATTGTATATGAATTAATCATTATTATGACACATTAATTTGCTGCAAATAATTTACATACATACATACATACATATAAAATTCAATAAAAGCAGATTAGATGTAGCTATAGCTAGGTTGATACACATAGAATAAATAAGTAATCTGCTAAGCAAAGGCTTGGGTTTGAGAAGTGTTTCATAGGATTATGGAGAAAGACTTTAAGATTGCTTTAAAGAGGTTGCACAGAAATATGTTGTTTCTTTAGGGGAGGTAGGATATTGCTCAGGAAGTTTTCAACAAGACTAGAGAAATGCTGACATCATATTAGGGCATTTTTGGAGGTGGAAAAAGCATTATAAAGCTGTACTGAATCTGATGGACATGCTTTCCTCTGGGGATACAGTGCTAGAAGCATAAGGTAGAACTGGATCACTTTCAATAGATGAAGTCATAGTAGTGACTAAACAACTCTACTTTGATAAGGCTTTGGATGTGGATGCTATCCTCCAAGAAATGACAATGTCACTAGATACTGTTTGGGTGCCATGGTTAGCATTTATTTTTCAATACTGTGTGGATATCTAGAGCAGTACTTCTAAACTGACAAAATGGTGCAGTGCTCCTCATTTTCAAAAAGAGGGACAAGAAAATGTTTTCCATTTACAGCCTCTCTAGAAGGACATAAGCTATAGTTCTCGAAAGGACACTTCATCTGATAATCCAGCCCCCTATTTCAAGAGCAGCAATATGGATTCCAATGAGCACAAGAAACACTGAATCATGTCTTATTTCTTCGTCCTTGCACATATACTGGAGAGGGTCAATGGAATTCACAAATACTGCTAAAGATTTGTTTTATTTCCTTGGAGAAAGCATATCAGTATGTACCCCTAACTGTCTTACAGGAAATGTTATGCACAGTACATGTTCTTGGGACCATTGCTGTATGCCATTAAGTGTCTGTGCTTGAAGAGTGAGAGATGAGTTCACATCTATGTCACAAACTGAATACATTCAGGTTGGATATAGGACTCTGACAATTGCATGCATCATGATTTCTCTCCTCTCTGTGATTTTCATGAACAAGATATGAAGGTCTAGCCAAGGTTTGGGGAATCTCCATTTTAGGAACAGGAGGGATGCATTGCTGTTTTTAGAAAACGATGCTGCACCCTACTGCTAGGTGACTGAGATCTCCAGCATGCACTAGAACAATTTAATGCAGAGCAGAAAGTGACTGGGATGAAACTCAGCACCTCCATATCAAAGGGAGTGAGTCTCGTCTGGGAAACAGTAGTTTAATCTATGCAAGTTAACAAAAGAACAGCTATCTCAAGTGGCAAACTAAGTATTTTGGGGAATTATTCATGAGTGAAAGTTTAGGGTACAGTAGCAGGATACTGCAGTCATTAAGCCAGATATGGTAGGGAACCTAGAACCGAGTCATGATAAATATTTCTATATACACATCAGTCTATGTCCTTATCCTGACCTATGGTCATGACCTTTGGAGAGTAGCTAAAAGGATGGCCAAGTAGATGCAAATGGCAGTGATGGGATTCTTTAGATGGATTCACAGTTTGTGACAGAGAAAGGACTTCAGCAGTACAGGAGAATCTTAGGGAAAAGCCATTCCTCTGTGCTGAGAGGAGTCAGCTGAAGTGGTTTGGATATCTTGTTATGATGCCTCCCTAGTCCCTCTCATAACAGGTGTACAAGGTGTGCCCCATTGGTAAGAGAACCCTGATTGGAGGAACATATATTTCAGCTTCCTGGTTATGCCTGGGGATAACATATAATGAACTAGACAATGCTGCAGGAAATAGGGAATCTGGTCTACCATTCTCAACTTACTGCCACAGAGGTTTTCACCAGTGCATGTATACATACATGTATATATATATATATATATATATATATATATATATATATATATATATATATATATATATATGTGTGTGTGTGTGTGTGTGTGTATACATAAAATACATATGCCAACATAACATTACATTTTTTAGTTGTATTCTGGTGCATACTAGTAGTATGGCAGTAAATGTATTCTTTGTTATACTAGTAAATTAGAATACAGCACTGTGATTGTATTTGTTGCTGTGATAGATCATTACCAAGGACACCTATTGTCTATGTTTTCAGCAGAGAATAAAATAGAAAGTCTGGAATATGGGCTATTTGAATATTGTAAAACCTTAGTATTTTTATGGAGGTTTTAGAATACAACACTCATTTACTGCAATCTATATTTTCTTCATATTTAACACTTGCAATAATGATACTATTGGTTTGAAACACGAAACTACAACAAATTATCCATACTGAATATTCTGTACTGAATAAACTGTACCAGTTTACTTCTGTGTGTGTGTGTGTGTATATATATATATATATATATATATATATATATATATATATATATATATATTAGGTGTACTGAATTTAATCAAAACACTGAGATGATGATACTCACAACATTGACCAGAAAACATAAACATACTACTATGCATGCAATAGACAACAATCTTGGCACATGCAAAACACTAGTTTTAAAAGGTAGAGTAAAACATTTTCTGCCCTGCACCTCTTGCTAATTAACATATGAACTCTGAGATCACACAATGTCAGGGAAAGGTTATATTTCCCAACTCTTAGAATTGTGCTATCTCCCACATCTGTTGACCAGCTATGTAATGAACCATTTTTTTCTAAAATATTTTATTAAAATTTAAAAACAAGAAAAGATAACAAAAAAGATAAACTTTAAAACATAATACAATGCTAATACACAACAAGTCACAATTTGAAATAAATAAAATTGTAACTATATACAATATATACAACAGCCTGAGACCAACAAAGTAGTAAAAACCATACAAATCTAATAACAGTCTAAATAATTAAATAAATGAAGATGTCAAATAAATAAGGGACAAAACATTCAACCAATGATTATTCTTTAGTTTGAATAAATTATTCCTTCATTTATTTTGATTTCCTTGATTGCAACTTCCTTTAGTGAGTAAAAAACTCTTCACATTTTGTTTCTAGTTCCTAGTAATAGTTTTCTGGCCACAGCAAGTATAGTCCAAGTTAAATAAGAAAAGTCCTTTTTTTGTTTATCTATTCCTAGAGCATTAAAGAGACCCATTTCTTCTTGTTAAAGAAAATGAATCATTCCATAATTCTTAAAAAAAATCTTGTGTTTTTACCCAGAAATTATGAACCATTTAACAATCAAAAAACATATGTGGCCAGTTGTCTTTAATTTGTTTATTACATCTCCAACAGCCAGAGAGATTTTATTTTGCCATTTTAGCAATTCTAGAAGGAGTTATAAATTATCTATATACATATTTCCAAGTAAATATACACCAATAAAGAGTCCACAATTTATTTTTAATAGAGGAAAGAAGTTGTTTTTTTTTTATTCTGATCAGTGAAAACTGTACAGAATTCTTTACTAAAAAAAGTTAAAAAAATGTTATCCAAATTTGAAATGTCCTTGGCTAACATTTGATATATTTTCAAAATTAATTTTTTAAATTATTGAAGTTTATAATTCCATTCAGGAATTTCAACTAAAGTAAATTTAGATAAAACAGAGAACTTAGTTTGAAATGTTTTTTTTTTAACTAGTTGTAAGTAATTTAACTCATTCTTGCTTATATTAAACTCTAAGCAAATATTTTCAACAGATTTGCATATAGTCCCTTCAAAACTTTGGTTCCCATAGTTAAATTCTTTATTATTCCAAGAGTTAAAAATATGAGGTGGCAGTTGTTTCCTAAAACATTTAGTTGATGATAAGGGAATTAGAAAATCAAACCAAGATTTGTATTTTGAGTTAGTTAATATTATTCTTTTAACATTTTTAAGTCTGAATTTAAGTAAGTTGAGTTAGACTGGGAACTTGTATATATTTGGATATGTTTACAGATAAATAGCCAGAATGGATTATATAATTTAGAATTTATTGAGTCTAAAGAGATTAACTTATTAGCATTCAGTAATTGTAGATGTAAAATTTTCAAATGACATATATAATTTATGTCTAGCAAATTAAGAATTGTTTTTATAATTGTTATTTATGCATACATTTCTATATTAAGAAAGTTGAAACCCCATTCTTTCAGGGTCTGAAGTGATGATTTATATTCAACCTAGGTTTGTTTGGATATCATAAAACATTTATAAATAATCTATTTATTGTTTTAATTTGTTTCTTGTTTGGTGGCATTACAAGAGATTGTGTTTTATATACTTTTTTTTGGAAATAGAAACAATTTAATAATATGCAACCTATCTTCAAATTAAATGTATATTTTGGTCCAAGAATTGATGAGATTAGTTAAAGAAATTATTATTTTTTATAGTTATAATTTGTGGTTACTTCTATAATATTACAAATATGAATACCATAGCATATATTTTTACATTATTCACTTAGAAAAGAAATATTTGCTTTTAATGGATATTTATTATTAACAAAGATATGTTTCAATTTGGAACTATTAAAGTGTACATTTGACATTCTATGAAAACTGTCAATTATTTATTTAATTCTTCTAGCATTTCTGGAGTATTTTTAACTGTTAAAAGAATATAATCTGCAAACAACATTAATTTGGAGTTATAGTCTTTGTTAATTTCTAAATATAGGATTTTAGCATTTGAATTAATGAGGATTGAAATATTTAAATAGCTAAACTGAATAATAAGGGGGAGAGGGGACAACTTTGTTTATTTCCTTTGGTTAAATTTATAAAATTAGAAGTATATGAACTGACTTTTACATATGCTTTATTATTGCTATAGATATTCTTTTGTAATTTAATAAAATTAGGAGGAAAATCAAACAATTGTAATAGTTTAAATAAGTATTCCAAATGTAAAGAAGCAAATGCATTTTCAATATCTAAACTAATTAACAAAGATTCAATCTTCCTGCTATTCTTTACATCTATCAGTTTCATACAGACTCCTCAGAGGTGACCTCTGTCTGGCATACAAGACAATCTTGGACCCCGCCTTGATGGGACTGCTGCATATCCGTAAGTCAACCTCCACTTGAGTAACCCGCACACACAGCCTCAAACTGGTCTGTAAAATCAGTAGGACTTGTTGGCAGGACAGATTTGCATCCCAGAAACTTCCCCATCTGTGGAATAGACTCCCTCTCTACATCAAGCAGAGTGCCTCTTTACCCCCTTTTTAAGTAACCTGGATAACTGGATGGGAAACAGAAAATACATCCCTGAAATTCCACCCATGTCCCTGCTGGACAGGGGCATTGAGTAATGACGTGTCTAAAGATGTGTTAAACTCTTAGCTAGGGTTATAAGGGCTTCAGGGCCAATAGCCTAGTAACTTCCTATGATCATATGATCCTATAATCTTTTAAGGTTATCAGAAGCTTGTCTTTTGTGAATAAATCCTGATTGCTCTAATCCAATTGTTGGTAAGATTTCTTTCATTCTGTCAGCTAAGATTGACATGAATAATTTATCATCTACATTAAGTAGAGAGATAGGCAGATAAGAAAAACATTATTGAGGGTCTTTACCATCTTTTAAAATTGGAGTGATTAATGAGTATTTCCATGAAGGAGGGATTTGATCTATATCTTGCACTTTTGAAGAACGTTTTGCAAAATGATTATAATTTTTGGGGAAACAATTTGTATAATTCAGGTATTATTCATTTATTTCTAGGAGAGTTATTAGATTTAATAACTTTTATTTTTTGAATAATTTATTGTAAAGAAATAGGTTTTAATGCATTATTTTTGTGAGGGAGAGATCTTTTTAATTAAAATGTATTCAATATTATCTAATAGATTTCCCCTTTAAACATGCCGGGTTTGTTTAATAGTGACCACAAACTGGAACTGCTGCAGTAAGTTGAATCCGATTTATTCACAATACAAGTAGATACAAATGAGTATAAAAACACATTGCCAGTAAAAACTTCAAGTTAAGCACTTTCTTCCCATCAAATATGGGACTTCATCAGAACAAACTGAACCTACATACCCAGCCAGGTGGGGTAGGGTGTATATAAATGGCTGAGTATGTAGGTTCAGTTTGTTCTGATGAAGTCCCATATTTTATTGGAAGAAAGCACTTAACTTGAAATTTTTACTGGTGATGTGTTGTTGTACTCATTTGTATCTACTTGTATTGTGAATACATTGGATTTAACTACTGCAAAAGTTCCATTTTGTGGTTAGAAGTTTGAACCTTTTGGTATTTTTTGTTTAATAGTGAATCATGATTTTTGAAAATTTCTAAGATCTCACCAATATCTGAGTTCAATTTATTAGTAGCATGATTTTTAACTTCTTTAATATTGTTATTGCTTATATGAAACTTAATTATTTTGGTTATATTATTTTTGTGTCTAGGAGGCCCTAAATAGGACACTGTCTTGAGCTTTTCTAAAGCTAACTCTTTTTTATGAGACAATATTTCATCATATTTGTTATTTAAGTTGATCTCATCTTTATGCTAGGTCTTCCAACGAAGCAAAAACTAAGAAAAATAAAATAAAAACCAAACACAAATGTGGAGTCACCAATTTAATAGCAGACAAACAGGTCCCAACGACTAAGCGCTTTCATCATAAGAATGGCTTCATCAGAGTAACGTTGGGTAATGAAACATCATTTAAATAACATTCACCTGACAACTGCCCAATCCACATTGAATGACATCATCTCAATAAAACGAAGAATATGAAAAAAACAATTATTTATATCTTTGATGTAAAAACATAATTTAACCAAAGAATAAAAAATGAAGATATCTTATAAGAATATACCTAGAATAAAACTGTACATAGATAAACAAATAACATGCAGTCAAAAACATTAAAATATATATTAATGAATATATACATTGTTAAGATGTATACAATGATATTTAAATCACAGCTGCTTTTGCCTTAAGTATAGGAAGAATAGCTATACTATAATTTAGTCCTGGTGGATGCATAGCATTTAGCCTAAATTGCCATATGATCTCAATATTTTCCACCTTTAATTTTAAGTCACCCCCTCTTTCATTGCTCTTCACCTTGTCAAGGACAAAAAAAAAATAAACTTTTGAAGTTGCTGCAACTTATACTATGCCTATATAGTGCATAAATGACATCCTTGATTCTGATGTTCCTAACATGTTCAGCTATTCTCTCCCTAATCCTCCGCACAGTTTTGCCTACATAAAAACTGGTGCAGCTGATACAGGTTGCTACATATACTAGCATGTTAATATTACAGCTGCACCTCCCCGGGCAACTCAGTGAATGGCTATAACCAGGGATAGACACATATGGGCCATCATTAATGTACTTACATGCCCTACAAGTCCCACACTTATACATTCTAGATATTAGAGACTTACAAGAGGAATTCTCCATGATGCCTTTAACATTCCTCCCTCAACTGTAAACTATCCTAGGTTTAGACCCAAGAATTTCCTTACATGAATCTTTAAGGCCCAAGTGCCATGCATTACTGATGGCTAGAACAATGTCTTGAGCAAGGTGGTTATATCTAAGAACCCTTGTGGAAGAACTATCAGGCTGATGTTGGGGAGGCCTCTCGGGTAATCCAGCACAACGAATAGGTTGATAAAGAGTAACTCTCTTCTTTAAAACTTCATGTCTGACCCTCAGAATTAATTTCAAAGAGTATCACCTATCTAAAAACATCCCTACAAGTTGGAACAACTCACATTTGAAAGTGTCAGAATTACTCACCAGCCTAGACAGCCTGGCCATCTGCCTATTGATGATCCCCCTTCTTCTGGTGGTAGGGGTGACAGCTGTTGAAGTGGAGCATAAAATTAGAGAAAGTTTTCTTCCTATGAATACCACTTTCAAGAGTTACCCCCATCAAATCTAAGTTGAATGTCCAAATAATTAATTTCGCTTGGATGCCAAAAGTTAGTGAACCTGAAAAACGTGGTTGTACTACTTAAAAATTCAAGGAACTCGTTGGCTTCCTGTTCATTCCCCTTCCATAGAATCAAAATATCATCCAAAAATCTGTTATACAACAGAATCTTGGACATAAATCGTGAGGTGAAGATAAAGTTCTCTTCCCAATACAGGAGTACTACATTCGCAAACACAGGAGCACATTTTGCTCCCATGGCTACCCCTGCTGTTTGTTGGTAAATTTCCCCTTCAAAGAGCAAAAAGCTATTCTTCAGGACAATTTCCATTAGATCAACCAATAAGTTAATCCTAGTCCTATTGCAAGTTTTGCTGTTTGGTAAACTTTCCCTAAAAAGTCTAGGCCCTCTTCATGGGGTATAGTAGTGAACACATTTATCACAGCTATAGTGAAAAGCGAGAATGATACAGATAAATCAACACCCCTGAGTCTTTCTAAGCAGTGCCATGAGTCCCTTAAAATATGTTCAAATTCCCCCAAGTTTTGGTCAATGAATCCACAAAAGCTGCTAGTGGTTCAGTTTTAGACCCTTTAGCTGCCACAATGGGTCTAAAAGGGGGGGTAGAAATAGAATTATGGGTCTTGGGTATTCCAAATATTACCGGTATAACAGGGTGTGGAACTGAAAAATACTTATATTCTTCCTCATCCAGCATACCTCAAGATTTATGCCCAAGATTCTCTTTTATAACAGATTTTTGGACGATATTTTGATTCTATGGAAGGGGAATGAACAGGAAGCCAACGTGTTCCTTGAATTTTTAAATAGTACAACCACGTTTTTCAGGCTCACTAACTTTTGGCATCCAAGCGAAACTAATTATTTGAACATTCAACTTAGGTTTGATGGGGTAACTCTCGAAAGTGGTATTCACAGGAAGAAAACTTCCTCTAATTCTATGCTCCACTTCAACAGCTGTCACCCCTACCACCAGAAGAAGGGGATCAGCAAGGGGCAGATGGTCAGGCTGTCTAGGCTGGTGAGTAATTCTGACACTTTAAAATGTGAGTTGTTCCAACTTGTAGGTATGTTTTTAGATAGGGGATACCCTTTGAAATTAATTCTGAGGGTCAAGCATGAAGTTTTAAAGAAGAGAGATACTATTTATCAACCTATTCTTTGTGCTGGATTACCTGAGAGCCCCCCCAACACCAGCCTGATAGTTCTTCCACAAGGGTTCTTAGATATAACCACCTTGCTCAAGACATTATTTTAGCCATCAATAATGCATGGCACTTGGACCTTAAAGATTCATGTAAGGAAATTCTTGGGTCTAAACCTAGGATAGTTTACAGTTGAGGGAGGAATGTTAAAGACATCATGGAGAATTCCTCTTGTAAGTCTCTAATATCTAGAATGCGTAAGTGTGGGACTTGTAGGGCTTATAAGTACATCAATGATGGCCCATATGTGTCTATCCCTGGTTATAGCCATTCATTGAGTTGCCCGGGGAGGTGCAGCTGCAATTCTAACATGCTAATATATGTAGCAACCTGTATCAGCTGCACCAGTTTTTATGTAGGGAAAACTGTACGGAGGCTTAGGGACAGAATAGCTGTACATGTTAGGAACATCAGAATCAAGGATGCCCATAATGCACTATATAGGCATATTACAAGTTGCAGCAACATCAGAAAGTTTATATTTTTTGTCATCGACAAGGTGAAGAGCAATGAAAGAGGAGGTGACTTAAAATTAAAGGTGGAAAATCTTGAGATCATGTGGCAATTTAGGCTAAATGCTATGCATCCACCAGGCCTAAATGATAGTATAGCTATTCTTCCTATACTTAAGGCAAAAGCAACTGTGATTTAAATATCATTTTATACATCTTAACAATTCATTAATATATATTTTAATGTTTTTGACTGCATTTTTTTTATATATGTACAGTTTTATTCTAGGTATATTCTTATAAGATATCTTCATTTTTTATTCTTTGGTTAAATCATGCTTTTACATCAAAGATATAAATAATTGTTTTTTTTTTCATATTCTTCATTTTAATGAGATGATGTCATTCAATGTGGATTGGTCAGCTGTCAGGGGAATGTTATTTAAATGATGTTTTCCTTCCCCAACGTTACTCTAATGAAGCCATTCTCATGGTGAAAGCGCTTAGTCATTGGGACCTGTTTGTCTGTGTGTGACTTCACGTTTGTGTTTGGTTTTTATTTTATTCATCTTAATGCTGCTCAGACCTGTATTCATATTTTTTATACTTTATTTTAACTTTAATTGTATGTCTAACAATTATTTGTTCCATTCTTTTAGTCTATATTTATACCAGGAAATCGCTTTTCCACACACACACACACACACACACACACACACACACACACACACACACACATATATATATATATATATATATATATATATATATATATATATGTGTGTGTGTGTGTGTGTATATGTATATATTTTTATATATATATATATATATATATATATATATATATATATATATGTATATATATATACAGAGCTTCACTTCATAATCTCGAAATGCTGAAATCTCAAATTTCAATTCTGAGACCATGGAGCTGAAAATGCAGAATGTCAAACGTGCATAAGACCGAATTCGAATAGCTCAAACTCACGCTTATGCATTTTCGGTAAGTTGCATGAAGTGTTTGGCTGGTATGGTGTCTGAAATTGAAGGAGAGTGAGTGTTTGTGTGCGTTTTTGTATGTTGTATGTGTGGGTAAAGGTAGGGAGGTGTAAGTATGACTGTGAGTGTTGGATTTTTGGTGTTTGTGTATGTGTGTTGTGTATTTGTGTGTGAGTGAGAGTAGAATGCCATGATGTGAGGTTTTATTTTTCATTATGTGCAATCTTGGAGTTGGTATATATAAGTAGGGGGGTGTGGGGGCATAGCCACCCACATATGGGGGCAGGAGTGATTGCCCCCCCTGCTTATATGTAGTGTAGGGTTGTGTGGTTTATGTGCTGTGGGTGGAATGGTGTGTGTGTTATGTGGTGTATGGTGTATGTTCATGATTGTGTGATTCATGGTTGTGGGTTTCAGGATTGTGAATGGCTTGGCTTCATAGTTTTGAAATGTTTAAATTCAAGATTTCAGCATTTCAAGATTATGAAGTGAAACTATATATATATATATATATATATATATATATATATATATATATATATAATATATATATTATATATATGTGTGTACACACACAAACACACACACACACACACACACACACACACACACACACACACACACACACACACACACACACACGTGTGAGTGCGCGTGTGTGTGTGTATATATATATATATTATATATATATATATATATATATATATTATATATATGTGCGTACACACACACACACACGTGTGTGTGCGCATGTGTGTGTGCATATATATATATATATATATATATATATATATATATGCTTTGAATGAACCCCAAATCATTATTTCATTAGAGTTAGGAGTTTCATTGAATACCAAAAATTGTCAATTTCTTTTAATAAGCAATTTTTTATTCAGTCATGTTGTGATATATGATGGAATTCTATTAATAAAAGTAAGATGGTTAAAATGTATTTCCATTTTTAAGATTAAAGCATTACGATCTGAGAAAGGACAGGGAATTATATTAAAATTAATTATTGTAGATGTAATATTTTGTGAAATTAATAACTTTATCAATTCTCATTTGAGTATCATAATTGCAAGAGTAATGAGTGAAATTCAAAGAATTTTTATCTTTGAAATTAAATGTGTATTTTATATTGAAAGTATCTTTCCATTCTTTGAGAGATTTTGCTATAGGAAGTGATTTGAATTTTCTACTTGAATTAGATTCAGTATTATCTGATATGCAATTAAAATCACTGCCTAGGATGAAATTACCTTTATAGTTGCTTATTATAAAATTCAGAAGTTTGTTTTTTTTTTTTTGCTAATTTAACTCCCATTCCAGGAAACCAGTATAAATTTACCAAAGTCCAGATCCTGCCTCAGTATTTTATAGTAATTAATGTAAATAAATTTTGTTTCTTTTCATGTTTAAACAAAATTTAAGGCTTTTGAATCTCCTTTTTCCACAAAATTGCTACTCTTCTTTTTTGGATTTAAAGAAAGATTGAGATAAAGTTATATACTTGTTAAAGTTTTGAAACTGAGTGTCTGTTTCTTGTGAAAAATTTGTTTTGTGAAGAAATAAAACATTTGGTTTATTAATTAAAAATATTTTTGAAAATGTGCCCACTTTTTATGATTATTTAGACCATTAACATTTAATGATAATATGTTTTTCCCATATTTTAGAAAAAAAGATGATTTATTAAGATTAAGAGTACTCTTGCAATTAACATATTTATGTGAATTGAGGTCTCAGACAAAAATAAAAAAGTAGCAACAACAATAAAAAAAATATTTTCCTTAAAATCCTACCCATGGAATAATTATTATTCCTAGCCCACTTCTGAGAAAACTCTTTCTCAAGACTAACTCTCTACCAGCACATAGATGCCAAAAAAAAAACATTCAAGATAACATATTTGGAGAGCCCTGCAACCACAGACAAGTATTATAGGAATTTGAGTAAAGAGTTCATTAATATTTGCAATTAACTCTGAAGGGGACAAAAAGCAAGATGAGAAAAAAAAGAAGAAAACAAAAAAAAAAACAATGATAATAATTATTTGTACATTTTCTGACCTAATAATATTCTTATCTTTTTCTTGTAAAATAACTTAGAGCATCACAAAACTTAACAACATGATTATTTGAATTCTATATCAGTTTTATCTAAATAAATACATTACAAACACAACATTAAAGTAATGAATCTTTTTCATATGAATGAAAAAAGGAAAGAGAAAGAGAAAAAAGGTCAATAGTCATCCACAAAAGTCTTCAACTTAAAGAAATGCCAGTATTTTTGTCTTACATAAAATGGATTGTATACGTATTGTAGCTCTTGTATGTGGAGGTGCACATAACTTTTATATTGACATTGTTATTCACAATAAAATAGGGCATCAAAGCAAATGTCTAATAAAATAAACAAGAAGTTTGTATACTAAATTTGCAATTTGCTTAGAGTTACTGTTCCTCTTTCCCTTTCCCCCCTCCCTCCCTTATAAAGTTTCAAACGTGAAGTTGCAAATCTCCTTTTCCTTCTGCTCTTCTCCCCCACCCTCACCCCCCCCCCCACACACACACACACACACACACACACACACACACACTTCATGGGTATTCATTTAGACTTCAGGAGCCTCTCATGTATAAGGTCATCCAGTATAATTAAAAAAAATGTTTTAATATGCCACTCAATCCATGTTCCAAAGCACTAATGGATGTTAGTTTAATATGTAGCTATGAATCTATGAATTTTAATAATTTCAGAATGCAAACATCTTTGAGTTAATATTTCTTTAAAATTAGACATCTCTTAGAAGCAGGACCTTCATTACCGTAATATAGAGTCATGAGCAGAACCACTTACTGGTATAAATACATTAAGATCTATACTTCCCTAACTCATATTCTTCTGATATAATTTCAACCCTGGAAAAAAAGGAAATCTTGAACACACTGATAAACCAGTACAGGTGAACTTTCATAGATGGCTATACTACTAGATTGATGCCTGACCTCTGTCTACCTGGTATTATTCGAATACAGCTTCTTTGTTAACACGTTTCATATTTTCACATCATTTCCATAACACAGACAGAGGTAGTAACTTCAAGAGGAGTCACAATTGTCTAAAAGAGTATGAAAATTAAGCATCTATCAAAGATGTGCGTTTTCAAAATGTTATAATATTAATTAGTATAGTTTACCAGCAAGAGCAACTCTTATGAATGTTACTAATATAAAGATTCATTTCTGAAGAGCAGTTTGACTTTTTTACCATATATATCTCACTTATGATTCTAGTAGTAAAAATAAAAACATATGTCTTTTAACACATATAATACAAAACCCATTTCATACATTTAATTAGTTCACTCTCTTATAATCAAGTATATCTGCCTCTATGTCTCTTTTGATCATATTAAAGTAAAGATCTGCATAAATAATAAAGGTAGAATGTAAATGAAAATGTCAAGAACTTCAAAGTGAAGCGTTACTGTGCAGATGAGCTAGAATGACTACGTAAAATAACTTGAGAATTTACAGTATGCTAGAAAATGTAAATCCACTAAGTCAGCTTGATATTAAATCATTGACTGAATGAAGTGGCCATCACCCAATATAATCAATTTGTCTAACAAAAGTCTCAGTTTTAAGGAAACTCCATAAGGAATTTTAATAAGGCTACTACTATTTATTTATTTTCTTGTGAGCTTGTAAGGGGTTCATTTATTTATATATTTATTTATTGACATTTGTTAAACGGGTTTGTCCAACTGGGCTTGTGGCCCATTTTCAGTGGAGACCTGAGGAGAAAAGCTCCAGTAATACATTTTAAAACAAGTACAATTTTAAACAATATTGATATAATAGCAGTTATAGGAAAATGATTCACATATGTTAGGTTACATGCATAAAGTTAAAGTTGCATTAAAAAGAAGCTAAGTAACAATTTTACATTGATATAGTTCAATAGGTTAACAATAAACATTTTTTTGTTTATATAAAATTGTGCAAACGCATAGTAGACACATTGGAGAGAGAGGTGTAATGAGGTACTTAGTATGGAGCTTTTGAGGGTACATAAAGGGAAGAAAGACTAGGTAGGGTCATGGCAAGGGCAGGTTCTGAGTTGAGTCAAATATTATACAAAAACATAATGCAAAACAAAAAGAACACAGTCTATGATAAAAATGCAGACATTTAGTTAAAGTTAATTAAAGTTCTTATATTATGTAAAATGATTCTACTGGTAAAAAGGCTTTTAAAAGTAAGTAAACATAGCTGGGTATCTGGTGCCCTCTAGTGACAGTTTTCAAATCGGGAAAATTATTAATTGTATTGCTATTTGGGAGAAGTATTATTATCAATAAATCAATGCCCCCCTTAAGATCTGTCAAACAAAGAATAGAAGCATGGTAGCATCAACTTGACATCAGTAAACAATAAAACCTCACAAGAAAGACAAAAATCTAAATATTGCATAAGTATCTGTACCAATAATGGACATAATAGAGAATCTCCTGAGCAAACAAAACAAATCCAGAAGTTTGCCATGAGTCAAACAGTACTATTTATTTCAGAATATTTGGATCTAAGTGGCCCCACATTACTAGACACATCATCACATTCAAAGATAATTTGAGACTCCATCAACCGAAATTCTTCCCCATTCATCATATAACAAAGGAGTCTCTTCAATTTTTTCTTTCCTCTTTTTCTTCCCACCGCCCTTCCTCTTATTAATCCCATCTAACAAGTCATTTCAGCTGGGTATTAAAAGTTTGAATCAAAATGACCATCCAGTAAAAAACATTAGTACACAATTAAGAAAGGAGGTGGAGTCGACATTTCTCAAAACAGCATCAAGAAGTGTGTATGCAGAATAGATTTAATACAGCAATGCATCTAGGTAATGAACAAAAGAGGAAGAGATGCTCATTACTACACTCTATTCCATTATGGAGATCTGCGATAATGGATGCTGTGTCTAAGGTGGGAAATTCGTTCTCGAGCCAAGCAATAAAGGCTCACAATTTACAGCAATCACAGAACCCTAAAAAAATCTTGAAGGAAAGGGAAAAGGAAAGGCATTCTTTTCTAAACCACGAACCAAAATTCCCTCCCATCAAAATCAGTGTATTTTTCCATAAGTAATCCATAACCAAAACACATAAACAGTTCATAAAATCTTCAAAACAAAATGCAGACATCCAAGATAGAAGAGCAAGAGTTAAGAGAAAAAAACAGACAAAAAATTGAAAACTTATTGACAACTAAGTAGATCCTTCAAAACAATACCTTTTTCATCTGTCAATATCTCACTCATGAAAACAAGGTAATCCAAAAATGTACGGATGCAACCAAGACACACAGCAAGTCCATATCATAAATCTCTTACAAACAGCATACCTTTGCATCCAATGAAACAGACATCACTAATGTTTTAGCCCAGCCTGCTCAAACATGTTAGCTTGTTCCCAAGTCACACTTCACTCCCCCTCCCCATCCATCTATACACACGTCCCTTAAGGAATTAGTGAGAAACTAAATCCATTAAGCTACATGTAACTAGTCCTACTGCTGGCTTTATGTCAGAATTTTCCAATCAAGCTATAATTACTAGAATGTCATTTTAAATGATAAGTAAACTTATAATTTATTATAAAAGGCTACATTAAAATTGTTATTATAGTTTTTTAATTCTATGCATAGTATAAAAGGTAAATTAAAATGTCTAGTATATATTAATATAACAGTATAATACAATATGTGATAAAATACATCACTAGGGAAGGAAACAAGCAGTTCTGAATGTATCAAATGTTTATGTTCTATAAAAGTTATTATGGGAACAACAAACAAAAAAAGAAAAATAATAGATAAAGTTTACCTGGTATGATGGTGATGTAGCAGTAAGTAAATAATAAAGAGCTAAACAACTTTAATGAAAATTGCAAGACAAAAATGATGATGATGATGATATTATTTTTATTTAGAATATGCGGCTTTGGAAATCTCTGTTTTTTGCTTCTTTTCCTTTACATTTGACCAAGTGACTTTCTCTGGTAACCTTTTAGAGGAGGAAGGTAGCCAGTCCATGTTATCTGAAAGGGAAATGATATTATTAATCTTATTAAAAGAAATGTCTTCTATAATGGAAAAGATCTTTGTGCCAGAAGATAACTGAAGTTTTATTTTAGCAGGAAAGATAAGTTGTGCTTTGGTGTTATTCTGTTTGAGGTATTTTATTAATGGCCATGTTTTCTTCTTTAGTTTCATAGTCTTAGATGAATAGTCATTATCAAATCTGTTGAATGAATGATCAAATTTTATTGGCACTTTTGACCAGGCAGATTTTAGTACCAGTTTTTTGTCAAGATAGGATAGATATTTGACTATAATAGATCTTGATTTAGATAATGCAGTAATTTTATTTGGTTTACCAATTGATCTGCAAGCTCTTTCTATTCCAAAATAGAAGCTTACTTGTAGGTTAAATACCTTAGGTATCCATGTTTACAGGAAAAAGACCATATTAACCCATCTATTTTCTCTGGCAGACCAAAAATTCGTATGCTAGTCCTTCTCCCTCTATTCTCCAAGTCATCTAGTTTCTCCACTAGCCAAGCATTTTGATTTTTTTGAATTAACATTTGAGACTCATTTTCTTTAAGTCTGGTGAAAATTGTCAAATACAGGATTTACATGTCTGATATTCTTATTTGAAGCTTTTGAAATAAGTCTGAATATATTTGTTGTTTTAGGCTGTTTTCTTTAACTTCTTGTAGGTTTTGCTGAAATCCATCTATTTTAATAGTTAAGTCTTGCAATGCTGATATCAACTCCTGAAGTTCCTTCTTAACAGCAGAGTCGATATGATTATTTTTCGAGTTGCACATCCTTCAGTGTGTTAGAGAACTGCATTTTGACAAGAAATTTTCTTCCAAGAGATATCAAATTTTCAAAAATGATAAAAAAAGTATTTAGTAAAGTATAGAGATTGAAAATAATGTCAATTTAATACATTTTCTTGTCAATAATTTTAACAGATTGCAGAGCTCTGAAAAAATGCTGTGCTATCTAGTGTAATCAGCCAAATTTTGTCATCTATAGAGATGTCAACCAAACAGGGATTTGATAATATTCAGTTCACCCCATTGTGTATGTATATATATATATATATATATATATATATATATATATATATATATATATATATATATATATATAGATATATATATATATATATATATATATATATATATATATATATATATATATATACAGTTCCAAATACGCCCTCAGGTGCGCGGTACCAAATTTAAGTGCACGGATAAAGAAATATAATCCACAAATGCTCCAGCACTCATAGTAAAAAGAAAAGATAACAGCAGATATCTTAAACCACTTTATTCGGCAAAATCTGCCCACAGATGCACAGACCGGTGGCCGGTTTCGCTCACAGCGTCTTCAGTGTGCGTCTAATCACCGCCAAGGCCCGGATTATAACCCTGTGTAGCTGCTGAAAATTTAAAGAAGCAGCATCAATTAATTCAAAAATTATTTAAATGTCTATATATCTAACTAGTGAATATTTACATAAAAATAACCCTAACCCATAAAGCCTAAATCTTAAACCATTACTAAATATTACCTGTGTTTAATATTATCTAACCTGCATTTTAATTATTTATTGGAAAACTACAAATATACCATATTATAATAGCTAAACCCTCAGCTTAACTTATTTATAAACTAGAGAGATTTTTTTGAATGTGAATATATATAGAAATGTATGCATACTGACAAATTAATTAATTTGCTATGTGTTCACCTACTTATATACATACATGTTACAAACTATAAAATATACCCAAAATTTATTATAATGTACATGTATATTCTCATATACACACATATATGTATATATATTTTATTGTCACACTAGTACACCCTAACACATGTACGTATGCATACACACATTTCACAAATGGCCTACAAATCCCACCTGCAAATCACCAATGATCATTTAATCCTGGCTTAAACAAAGCCCCCAATTGCACTATCCATCTTCTTTCTTTTTGTGTCAATAGTTCATGTCTTCTGTAATCAGTAATGTTGGGTATATCTACCATATCCAAACCTATAAAAATAAAATGTGCTGTGGTATGTTGTAACTTATGTTTGTATAAGGCACTCCTTGTGCGTTCACATTTTATATCGCTAATATGTAGGGCAATTCTCTGTTTGAATAAACAAGACGTCTGCCCCACATAAAAAGCTCCGCATTGACACACTGCCATATATATTAACCAAGTACTATTACAGGTAATAAAATGGCATATGTCAAAGACTCTCTTGGTATTGACAGAAGTAAAGGACTTAGTTTTAGCCATGAGTTTACAGTATTTGCAGTGACCACAAAAAGTGCTACCTCCCCCAGTGAAACTGCCAATATCTTTATGTATTGCTCCTTTCTTGAAAGTAGAAAAATGTTGGCCTAGATTTTTCCCTCTTCTATATGCATAATGGCAGACCCTGTCCACATATCTACTAAAGAAATCATCTGATGTTAAGATGTGCCAATGTTGAGCCAATATGTTACGAATGTGAAAAGTATTAGTACCATATGTAGTTATAAACCTTACATATTGGCTATTACCTCTTGGTTCCCTATCTATCAATAGTTGAGTCCTATCCATAATGGATGCCTCATTATAGGCCTGTTGAATCTGTCTATTGCCATAGCCCCTTTTATAGAATCTTTGTTTAAGTTCTTCTGCCTGACTTTGATATCTACTTTCTGAAGAACAGATTTTCCTAACCCTTAAGAATTGGGACTTGGGTATATTTTGGATAGTGTGGGGTGGATGGCAACTATTGGCATAGAGGAATCCATTTTTGGAATATGGTTTTCTATATAGGTCGGTATACACCAAGCCTGATTCATCCTTAATAACCTTTACATCCAAGAATTCCACCTCATGCCTATGTATTCCTCCTATAAATTTGATATCATACCTATTGTTGTTAATATATTGTATAAATTTATGCCATTGTTCTTCATTGCCTCCCCACACTACCCAACAGTCGTCCAAATATCGTCGCCACATTATTAATGAATCCTTAAAACAATCAGGAATGGTGTATATGTATTGTAATTCAAGATACCCCATAAAAAGGTCAGCATATGTGGGGGCAAATGTTGCCCCCATAGCTGTACCTTTGACTTGTATATACCATTCCTTGTTAAAGGTAAAAGTATTATGTTCCAAAACTAACTGTAGTATCTTGATAAGAAAATCTTGTTCTTGCATCGAAAATAATCCTGATTGTGACATCCAATAATGTGCTGCTTCAATACCACCTGAATGTGGTATTGAAGTATACAACGACTGTACATCTAAGGTACCCAAATATTGTTCTAACATAACTTCTAAGTCATCAACCAATGCCAAAAATTGCTGTGTGTCCCGTATTCTTGCTGTAACATATGGCAATAGTTTCTTTAACTTGTACTCTAGGTACTCTGATAGGGGTTCTGTTAATGATCCCCTTCCTGCCACTATGGGGCGTCCTGGAGGATTTATAATGTTCTTATGTACTTTAGGAACCATGTAGATATATTGTGTTTTAGGGTCGGTCACTGTCAACTGCCTCAATGTAAATAAGTCTATATTGTGAAAATGAAAAGATTCCTCTAGAAATCCATCAATTAATAATTTGTGTTCTTGTATTGGTTCTGATTTTAACTTACGATAGAATTCTGCATTCATCAACTGCCTATTGGCTTCTCTAAAATAATGCTCTCGTTCCCATATCACCACTGCGCCTCCCTTATCTGCCCCTACTATCACTATATCAGGATTATTTTTCAAAGAATTCAAAGCATTTCGCTCCTCTTTGCTTAAATTTTGAATACCTGTAGTGAATATTTCAGATTGTTTTAGTTGTAGATCTTTAAGAATAACTTGTTCAAAAGTTCTAACCATGCTGTGATAGGGAGGCATAAATGTGGATTTCTTAAATTTGAAGCCAGTAGGCTCTACCATACCTGAGGAGGAATCTTTATTAGCATACAGATATTTTAAGTTTAACTGTCTGCAAAAATTCTTGACATCATTTACTATATCTAAATGTGAGACAAAAAAAGAGGGTATATATCCAAGGCCTTTATTTAACACACTGAATTCACTGGAGGAAAATTCAAAGTTAGTAAGATTAATAACTAAGTTATTAACATCATGTAACACATCATGGCTGTAATGTCCAGATAAATCTACTGCAGCAGCATGTTGGCTTTGAACTGTTGTTGTACCCCTTCGTCCACTGCTGCTGCGATGTTTTCTCCCTGCCCTTCTAAAGGGGTTTTATATCTCTTATTTACAGGTGATGTTAATTCAGACAATCCAGCCATCTCAGCCATCTCAGCCTCTGTATCTGTATTGGACATACTGGATGACAATTCAGAGCCACTAGTGACCACCTCTCTTCTTCTTAATATAGATTTGACTCGTTTCCTTTTGGGCCTGGGGACCTGTTTGTCATCATGAAATCTCACTCCTTTCTTTTGTTTTTTCCAAGTATACATTCTTGCTTGTTGAAAATCAATTACATCCCTCTGGTATTTTTGCTTCTTCCTTTTAGCTAATTCTTGATCATATTTCTCAATGTCAGTAAGATACTTGGCATGCAAATTACTGTATTCAATAGTATCAACAAATTTCTGGGTATTATCAAAACTCAAGTCTGGTTAATAATGTTGGCAACTGATTTTCATATTGCTCAACTAAGAGCTGTATAAACATTAATGAGGCTGTAGCTTGTATAGACCTCCACTTTCTCATAAAACTTTCATCTTGATTTCCCAGGCCTGGTTCTACATATACGCGTAAACCCCTAGGTATTATTTTGGCTGATAAATACGCCTTCAATAGTTTGCAATGCCATACACAGGATCGTACTCGCTTAGAGGCTTCAGTTAAAGTTATGAAGCTATCAGTTGCTCCTGCCGGTTTATTTGCAGAAGCTCTAGGAGCTATATTAATAGTATTAGCCCCTACAAAACATTCACTATCATCCTTATCAAAAATGATAAAAAAAGTATTTAGTAAAGTATAGAGATTGAAAATAATGTCAATTTAATACATTTTCTTGTCAATAATTTTAACAGATTGCAGAGCTCTGAAAAAATGCTGTGCTATCTAGTGTAATCAGCCAAATTTTGTCATCTATAGAGATGTCAACCAAACAGGGATTTGATAATATTCAGTTCACCCCATTGTGTATGTATATATATATATATATATATATATATATATATATATATATATATATATATATATATATATATATAGATATATATATATATATATATATATAGATATATATATCTATATATATAGATATATATATATATATGTATATGTGTGTGTGTGTGTGTGTGTGTCTCTCTCTCCAATACAATGCAAATAGATAATTACCTTTTCTTTTTTTACAATTATTTTGTATTGTGATTGTTACTTAATATTTGTATATTGTCACTTTTATGTTTGCTGGGGCATTTTCCCTTGGGTCTCCACTAAAAATGGGTTTGTTTGCAAACTCATTTGGACTAACCTGGTTAACAAATGTGAAATAAATAAATGTGTGTGTGTGTGTGTGTGTGTGTGTGTGTGTGTATATATATATATATATATATATATATATATATATATATATATATATGTAGATATACATATATATATATATATATATATATATATATATATATATATATATATATGTCTACTTTGAAATCCCAATGCCCATATGATCGACAGTCATATACCAGAGACGAAAAAAGAGAAACTTGGAAATCCAAACATTGACTTTTTCCTACGGTAAGTAAACACTTGCCCAACATGCCTTTTTCTCCACTGTAGTGTGATCTTGGAGTTGGTATATATAGTTAGGGGGAGGTATGGGGGGATGCAGGTGGGTTTTGCTTACTTTGGCTTGAGTCTCATTTACTCTTCAGCAAGTGTTTACTTATCCTGGGAAAAAGTCAGACTTTCAGGTTTTTCAAGTTTCGCTGTTTTCGTCTCGGGTATATGACCGTCGATTGTATGGGTGTCAGGATTTCAAAGTAGTGTGTGTGTGTGTGTGTGTGTGTGTGTGTGTGTGTGTGTGTGTGTGTGTGTGTGTTTCCATTTTGCTATGCATTAGTTCTGTGCATATCTAACTATAGAATCTATATATATATATATATATATATATATATATATATATATATATATATATATATCTTAATATTTATAAATATATATATATATATATATATATATATATATATATATAAATATATATGAGTAATGAATTTAAATGAAACACCCAAATGTTGACATGCAAAAATTGGTGTTATTATATGCATGTACGAAACAACCTTAAATATTTTAGCGCATGCAAAACAATAGTTTAAAAATAAGATAAACATAATTTTTTGCAAGAGGCCAAGCTGCCTGCACCTCCTGCTAATTCTATACACTAACTCTGAGATCACACAATGTAATAGAAAGGGTATCATACCTCTCAAATGTCCAGAATTTTGCACAATGTCCATATTTTTTCCTCATATTTTTGGTCTGATCTTCATAAAATCTGCGTCTTTCTTTAAAATCATTGAGGAAGTCAACCAGACATTTCAGTTTCCGACTTCATATGCTTTATAAAATGCATGCTAGAACAACACCTTTTATTTTAGCAACTTTCTAAGTATATAAGAGCACTATTTAAAATGTGTCCTTATTGGGTCCATATCATATTTTCAAAGTTTTATAACTTCGAACATTAAAATATCAAATTTAAATGTTCAAGGTTATAAAACTTCGAACATATGTAAAAAAAAAAAAAAAACCCAAACCCAAAACTAACGGCTGTAGGCAGGGAGCAAGCACCCCCCCCCCACTCTTTACATATACCAACTCAACTGACTGAAATTGGTTGACACTACCTTAGGTCAACATATGTCTGGCTGACAAAACTTTGACTCACTAAATAGATGATCGGCAGGTGTGCAAGATAGTTTGATTTTGGAGTTAGTGTATATAATTAGCAGGGGGTGCAGGGGAATTTCATCAGTTTTTGTTTTGCAAATTTTTGCATGTGCCAAGTTTGTTGATCAGCACATGCCTACTACCATGTCAGCATTTGCAGATCAAGCCTTCGGTGTCAGCTTTGTGAATATCGAGATTTGGGTGTTTTACATTTATATCAGTACACACACACACATTTATATATATATATATATATATATATATATATATATATCTCCATATATGGGATCCGTATGGATCACCAAAAGGCAACATAACCGAAACAGATTAGAATGGTCATACTTGCGCAGAAGTGCTTTTCACCGATCGCACTACAGTCGGGATAAGGGATAATTCCCTTTTACCCACTGTAGTGAGACCTCGGAGTGACAATATTTAAGTAGGGGGGACACAGCTCCACTGCAAAAATGTAAAAGTAATTTTTTTTTTAAACACACTTTAACGAAAGTGCTTTTTCAGTGAAAGCGCTTTTGTTAAAGTGTGTTCATTGATTGCGGATTCAGACTATTGAACTTTCGTTCAATAGTCCTAGATCCATACATATATACACATATATATATATATATATATATATATATATATATATATATATATATATATACATACATATATATATATATATATATATACATACATATATATATATATATATATACAGATATATATATATATATATATATATATATATGTATATGTATATATATATAAATATATATATATATATAAATATATATACATATGTATACATATATATATATATATATATATATATATATATATATATATATATATATATAAATATGTATATATATATATATATATATATATATATATATAGCGGAAGAGAGATGACATATACAGTTACAGAGATATGAATATATATATATAGGTATAAATATATGGGTTTGGTTATACTCCTTTAAGTAAAATTCTTAAGACTCATTTCAAAGAAAACAAAATACCAACTGAACAATACCTCAAAATGTGAAATCAAGCCAAATGCCAGCACTTCCACCAACAGACCCATCCTGCACCAATAACTGAGCCAAACAACATACCCAATTTAACCTGCAGAGAAATATCATGCGAAAGGAAGATCTACATAAATTTAGAGGAAATAAAAAGTTGTAGATAAAGAAAGGTATATGACAGCAACAACTGTATGATGTATTCCTGATAAATCATGTCCTACCATTTTTCTACTTTTGCAGTTGCTTTGAGTACTTCTTATTTCATTAAACAGTGAAATCCACATTTTGGAAAGGTATGCTTCAAACAGGCCATCACCAAATGATTTATAGCTCTGAAGAGACAAAATAAAAGAGTCTGCAGAGCAAAGATGACACATAGGAGCCCACTGCCTAAGATGTCTGGCCAGGGAAGGTCTGGTAGTGTTATCAGCAATTAAAATGAACCTCAGCTGGCCATGGGCCTGAATTTGCTCCTACTCTTTTAAGGTGAGACAGTGATGTTTCCTTGACCTTAATGTATTAGCAAATTTGGCCTCTTTGTTGAAAGCCATAGTTAATTTTGTCAGCTGGTCTGATGATAGGTAAGTGTACAGAATGGTACTATAGGAAAAACATGCTTGAGTCAGGATTGCTGTGTTAGGTATTACTTAATACAGTTTTTGACCATGAGAGACTAATAAATCACCTTAAGTAGCATATTTTTGTAGATGTTTGAAGAAATATGACTGTCCAAAGACAGCCCATTTGGGCAAATGGAGAACTTGCAAAAACTACCCATGCAGCTTTCAGATGCCAGTATTTCACCTTCCTCCTCCCAAGTTCAAAGTCAGCAGCACTAAGCACAGAGCTACTACTTTTTAGGAGGAATTAAAGGGAGATCAGTATTCCACAGTGGTCCTGCTGTAGTGTTAATATGTCACAGTGATTGGTCTTCTCGTTTAGTTCCTGGCAGAGGTGCCTTCTGTATAGAGTCTGCATATCCTTCTCCTGTCTGAATGGGCTTACTTTGGATGCTCCAGCTTTTCCTATATCCCAAAGATGTGCTATAGGCATCATGGTGATCCTGCAAATTGCCTTAAGGTGTGCATGTGTGTTTGTGTGTATCTGTGTGACTGCAATCCAGTCCAGGATTAGTTTATTTGTCTTGCACCCACAGAGTACTGAAGTAGATTTGATTTTCTCATACCCATGAAGTGGATAAGGCACTTATCGCACAACAAATGAATGAGTTCTGACCAAATACAGAGGCACAGTAATAACTTAATTCTCTTCTGTTTATTACTCTTTTCATAACATAGTGGTATCACAAAATGTAGCACTCGAGTGCACTTTTAGGTTTCTCATGTTCATCTTAAATGTGTTCAATATTTATATTTCTAGCACTATTATAAGTAGTTGTTTTTGGTTGTAATGTCAGAGGTCACATGATGTGCTTCACACTATTTAAACTCTACACTAATTAGCAGTGATGTTCTGATGAAGTCTTGAATACTGTTAAGATGTAATCAATAAGCCTCTAATGGAGTCTACTCAGCCAGCCCATTTTGTTGGTTTGTTATGTTTGTATTTGCACAACTCTGAATCTGTTACCTGCTTTTGGTTTGAATACAGCATTATATTTTTCTTTTGTTTTAATTGTGAATATCTGTTTATGTGCTTATTTGTTTGTGTTACTGCATCATAACATTGTCACATTTTTTATACCTAAAAAGCAGGAAAGGATTAGGAATTTGATAAAAATACAATATTGTTCAACAGGTTATCTGAAACTGGCATACTCTTGACAAACCCAGAACCAAAATATCACAAAACCAAACCAATGGACTTCCATTACAAGAACACCGTCAAACAAACTTTTATTGCACAAAAAAGAACAGATTAAGCACTTTCATCCAGTTGTAGCATAGGACTCAGACTGTAGTGCACGGGGTCCTGGGTTCTAGACTTGGCAGTGAAATGCATGGTGGTAACATGTCTTATTCACCTATACATGTCAAGCAGAGCTCCTCCTTGGCCCTCTTCAAAAGGAACCTTGACGATTGGATGGGAGATAGGAAATTCACCCTGGGGATCACGTCAGTCACCCTGCTAGACAGGGGTCCAGGGAAGTAAATATTGTGGGAAGAAATATCCAGGGAATTGTTATGGCTAGGCTTGTATAGGCCCTAGGGCCAATAGCCTAGTAACAACCTATGAACCAATGAACCTATGAATCTAAACACACACTTCTTAAAACCATTTAAATACCTTGTTAATTAAGTCACATGATCTTCAAACAGGTTAATTGACAAAAGGGTATCTGAAATTACATAAAATGTTTTTAAAGATCATGTCATGTCTAAAGGCATGAAATGCCCTTTTCTTTTCAAAAACTAAAGTAAAGATGCAAGCAAACACTTTATTTGTTTGAAAAGAAAGGGGTGTTTTGTGCCTTTAAATATGATACAATTAAATATATCCTCAATACCCTGTTGCAGTTTTTCACAATGCAGTTGTCATTCTTAGATTTTGTCTTTCCATTGTCTGTCACGTTCTCTATTTTCTACACAAACATTTTTGCATCTGATGGATTGCTTCCTTTTGTAAAATACCCAAGTCTGAAATAGTTTCATTCCTAAAGATATACAGAAAAATTATAGTGGTATGTTGTCTGCAAAGCTGAGCTACTTATTTATAGATGTTTGTTGGAATAATGCTATGACTTATGCAAGACATAGTTCTCTTGACAAAACTATCAAATAAAGGATCTACAACATGAAGAATTTTAAATGATTATTCTTTTTTGATTTTTGAACTTAAAGTTAAATAGAAAGTATTCAGGGCACATCATTCCTTTCACAAAACTAAAATGCAGGACATTTCATCTTTTATCTTTGCCTTTCGACCTTTTTCTTCCATCAAGAAATAGAAATGACAGGAACACAGTCTGAAAACTCCTCCAGTGTTCAAAGGTTGACATTTAATGATATTTGGGATCTTAGTAATAGCAACCTTCCTCTCTCTAACCACAAAACACCTGGAATATCTCCTATTTCTATACACAGAGATATTTTGTTCTCCTTTGTGTTATTTCGTTTACTGCTTACAAATCTGAACATCACAGTAAAGATCAATGTGCAGTAATTAAATATTTATTTTGCACAAAAATATCAAATCCTTCATTAATCCTGCAGTCAGTCTTTATTCATTTTATTTAACCTTACAAATATGTTTCATAGTGCACACGTATCATACAAGCAGTCCCTTTTTTTAATTTCTCCAAGTCTTTTGGGTTTCTAATATCATGATAGCAATGGACCCCATTCATAAGTCAAAATTAGTCTTGTTTCAGTCTTTGTTGTTGTTAGAAGTGCTCTTCACAGCCCCTGCAATGTGCTCAGTAATTATTCCTTCTGCAGTTCATATGGTGTTACATGTATCGGTAATATATCGAAGTATGACTGTAAATTCTTTTTTATAAGACCCATTGCTGCTAATACAATTGGAACTGTCTGGGTATCCTTCTTTCACACTGCCCTTGTTTCTGCCTGCAATACTTTGTGTCTCTCTGTACGTAAGACAATGTAGTCACTGGGTGTAGTAATTTCAATGATCAATGCTTACTTTTGTCTTCTTCATGGACTACTACATCTGGTTTCGTCACATCTATTTTTTGAATTGTTGGTAATGGGTGATCCCATGTGATATAAACTTCATCATTTCTTGTAATACTTTGTGGCTCATGTTTCCAGTGCTTTCAGTTACTTCTATATTATAATTAGTTCACTGAAATTCATTTTCAGCAAACTCCAATGCATCATCCCATATTCAGCTAAATTAACTTCCGCAATTCGCTGAATATTCCTAGGACAAAGAAGTAGTTGGTCAACTACACAACTTTGCCCTTTTCCCCACTGTAGTGTGATCTCTGAGTTGGTATATATTGTTGGGGTGGTGTGGAGAGCACATCGGGCGGGAAGTTCAATTTAATTAGATGTGGGTGGTCCATTGTGCCACAGAGCAAGTATTTCATTGCCCTTGGAATATTCATTGAATTGTGGAAGTGAATTTTGTTGAATACAGGTCAATGAATTGGAGTTCACTGAAAATGAATTTCTGCAAACTAATATAGACCTTTTAATGTACAGGTAGTGTCCAGTGAAAAATAAGTCTGCCACTTCATGGGAGCATATTAAGCTGAAGAGATGCTCAGACAGTAAAAAAGTAAACAGCTGCCAGTTTTTACACTTGCTAAATATTCCTTTGCTGTTTACTGAGAGTAAAATTGTTAGAAAAAAAGTAAAGAAAATAAAAAAGAAAGAAAAGCATGTGCTGTGTGTGTATGCGTGTATATTTGTGTGCTTGCATGCACATGAGAGACAGAGAGAGAGAAAGAGAACATAAGAGAGTTAGACAGATAGACAGAGCACTGACTGCAATAGGCAGTCCATCACTGCAAATTTAATGAACAGAAAGAGGTATGAAACTTTTAATGTCTGGCATTATTGACTGACATTTTGGTAAATCACTGAGGATTAAATTAATTAAATTAATTAAATTATATGTTTGAGTCTGTATGTGTGTGTTTGTACTCATTAAATTTTTACAAAACTTATATTCTGGATATAAAATATTTCCTCAAACAATTATATATGGCACAGCAAGTTTGAAACATTAGGCAGAGGAACAGTTTTATTTTACATCAATAATATAAAAAGAGTACAGCATTAACAAAAATAAAGGAAAAAAAAATAAGAGACAATCCACTAAGTACAGTACCATCCAGGCTGTGTGTTACTGGGGAAATAATGCCCTAACAGGAGTATAGAGGCCCAACAGCACAACACGCATTATTGCTTGTTTGTTTATTTGCTGGGGCAGTGCAGTGATCACAGTGGACCAAATGCAGTCACAGCCCAAGTAATTACAGTCACAGTGGAGATTAAAAAATAAAATGAGAAAAAACATTAATATAAACAAATGTAAGAGTGACAAACTTGAGACTTTTATAATAATTGCAAACCAAAAGAACAACTTTATCTCTATATCTATAGTATTTTCATCAATGAACAGAAATGCCTAGCTGTATTAACAACATTAAGGAAAGGAGTAGATGCAAAAAAAAACTGTGCTTGACTTTTTCACTATAAATAAACAGCACATCACTAAAGAAGCTGCCTCCGATGTATTACAATTGCTGTAGTATTTAAATTTAACAGCCTTTTCGCTTTATGGTCTTAGTATTTTAGAGTCATGAGTCAATATTAATCGCTTTCTTAGTTTACTTCTGGATTCCTTACAGGCTTCACACGATGTTACCATTTTCTCTGTATCATTACTCATGTCTGACCAAAATAACACAATCTTTGACCTCCTTTTAGACTTTTCCATGCCAAGGTACCAAGGTGCCCTTCATTAATTGTCAATAATATAGTATGTAGTACATGGAACACACTGTTTTCAGGTTTGTTATGATTTACTCTCACATTGCAACTGCTCACACAGAAGATACCACAAAAACCACAGTGGAAAACTTTGACAGCTTTAAAAGCTGCAACACACTTTGCACTGCCACATAAGAAAAAAAACAAGTGTGACGGAGTAAGTGTCTAGCATTTTTTAAAGCTGACAGTTGACTAGAAGTACACTTTACTTCTGGCTGCTATTTCTTTGTCAACAGAGTATTGCAGCTTTCAAAGCTGCAAAACAGTTTGCATTCCTATACTTTTTCCCCCCTCAATATAACCAATAGTACTTTTAGAGCAGCTTAAGGTCCATGTGCTACAAAGAATTAAGATTGGGTTTCTCTGATCCTAACCAAACATTATATGTTCTCAGAACTGATGTCAAGAAATTCAGCTTGATAATATTCCTCATCCATTTCCACATACACTGCATGCTGACTAATGTCCAACATGTGGACTTTTTTCTTAAGGATTGTCTCAGTCACTTTCATAACTTAATTGACCACCTATAGCATGGAATTGTGCATGTACTGATACAAGCCATATCTAAAAAAGCAGCAGCTTATAGTTGCAGTTACCAATTCATTTTCAATTCCAACCTTTAGGAACACCACTGTATTGCACTTTCTAAAGCCAAATGGCTACCATTCTCATACAAGTTTGAGCTACTCCTACGGTCTCTTATTTTCAAATTACTTCAGCCAGGTGCTTTTCCACCTCTTGCTGCCAAACTGCATAAAAAACACCCCCTACAACCTTTCCAACCTCTCCCAATTAACTCCTTCACTCCAGACACCCCAAACTAAACATCACTGTACCAAGCATCCCTTCTTTATTCTTGCACCCAAACTCTGACAAGCCCTTCACGTCACCTTAAAGAAGTCTCCTTTTCCTCCACCTTCAGAGTTCAACTGAAAATATACCTTCATCAAAAATCTTTCTGCAAGTGCTTTTCCACTGGACACACAAGCTAATTTCCTTCTCATCTGCATTACTTCTACTTTTATCCTCTATTCTCAGCTGCTGCTTCTCTCTCATATTTATTCCTAAAATTAATTCACATTTTATTTTCTATTCTGCTAATATTATTTACATATTCTATCAATTGTCTATGGGATTCTCTACCTTCTGTGACCTCCTGTGTTTGTGAAATTGTTCTATTTTTTTTTTTTTGGTGAATCTCTTCACAGGGCTGTGCCTGCCAATGGTCTATAGTGATCAGTGTACAATCCTGGTAAACAAACTAAAATAAATAAACTAAATACTGTGAACTGGTTGCTTCTACTGAAAACAACTAATAGAGATTTAATAATTTGGTCTTCCTGATTTCTATTCAGAAAATGAGAGAATTTAGATTGGATGATATCTGTCATTGACATGTAACATTTCTTCTGGCAAATTATAGTAGAGATCCAAAACTTCTAATTTAATCAACAGTCAATTTATCAAGCAAAAAAAGTGGTCTTTAGTTAAAATTTGTTACCAGGCAGCATGTCTGATTTTGTACTATCCAATTGCATTATGTCTAACTCACTACAAACTTTAAGATATTACCAATGTTTTAAAATCATTGATAGGGCCTGTAATAAAGTGTGGTATAGTTAAGTGTTTTCAAATATTCAGTGATAAGTAAAGAATAGCTGATGGATTGTCTTCTCTTTTGTGAGGTAACTAGCTTAAATATTTACCCATAAATGGACCCAAATGGTTTGTTTGTGATGAGATGCACTTACTCTGAAGGATAAATTATAAATATAAAAGTTCAGAATGTCCAAATCCTCAAAATGCTTTGTTTTATTGTAGGTTAAATATATAAATGTTATAATAAGAGTAAGCTTGGATCATTATTATTTCATCACAATCTCACTTTGGGCTAATTAGACATACAGATTAACCTTACAGTTAAACTGTTCCTTTGTTTGGTTTAGGAACCCAAATACACGTAATACATTCAGTAAGCACTACATAAAAACATTCATTGTAAGTTATTGGTGTGAAGTAATTTAAGGTGATAGAGGAGATTTGGAAAGACATTCATCATGAAATAGCAACATTTGAAAGAAAATAAAAATTTTGCAACTCAATCTTGCATTTAAGAGCATACAACCTCTTAACTGCATTATCTCTAGTAAAACTCATTAAAAGAAGAAAATTAAATACACAAGTGTTTAAGAAAACTTATTAACTGAATAGACTGAGAACTGTCACTTTCATTTAGGTACATGGGTCTGCTGGTAATCAGTGAGATCATTCAGAGTATAAGACAATTTATTTCACTTACAGCCAGGATAGTTGATTAGATAATATCATATTTAAAGCATTTTGATATTTTGATTAGCTCTTTACTGCCTTTTATTATTTACTATTCTCTTTCTCTAGGTTACCATTTACTATTCTCTTTCTCTAGGTTACCATTTACTATTCTCTTTCTCTAGGTTACCAAGTCATTTTTTATCTGATTTTTCTTGGATTGACATATTTTGCTTGGGGGTGAGTTACTAACTAGGGATCCCCATAGAATGTTTTTCTAAAGCAGACCATTTTACATCAACTGGGAGTATGAAATCAGAATTTTGAGAATAATAATTAATCTGATATTCTGCAAGAGATTTAACTTATGAAATAGCAAAATCTTAGGGATACAAGTACAAAGGAAGAACCTCCTCGCTACTAAAGGTGAATCTTAAATAAATGCAACAAAGGAAATGAGTTAAGATTCACCACCAATGGCTATTAAAAATGTAACCTTTATTGTAGACAAAAGCTGTATAATAATTAAAAAGCTCAAGCAGACGTCCCTCTCATACGATAAGTGCTTTCAAATAATCCTCATCAGATCATTATCTTAGGGATAAGTCTCCAAGATCAAATTTTAAAATCACTGCTAAAGGATCAGAGCAGTATTTCAGCTCAGTATTTATATCATTAATGAAGCCCATAATGAACTGGAAATCTATTATAGATCAGTGAAAAAACAATAATTAGGTATTTCTAATTCTAATTATAATTATTTGTTTCATACCAAACAAAGATCTGTATAGGTCAACTAACACAACATTCCATAATTTCATATATAGTAATAAGTATGCATGTATAAGTAGTTCTAGAATGTTGCTTATTATTTAAAGTTTCACCAGTAATTGAATTCCAACTCCCAACTCATTAAACGAAAAGTTTAGACTTCTGAATAATGGTGATATGTATATATTGGGATAACAAAAGTGCGAAGACTGAGCACCAAAGGTGCGATTCTACTATTTATTAAATAATGGTAAGTGCTTTCATGTAAAAACACTTCTTCAGGCCATGAAAACTTAAAAACTGCCATCTTTGAATATACTAAATAATTAGTAAGTAATAAATCAATAAAACATCTCCATGGCAGACCCATTAATGAGACAATTTTACATCTCTTCAAATAAGGTTTCAATGAAACACTATCATTAATGCCAAAACCTTTATCTGCTTGTAAAGTTATAATCCATTTTAGTTCCTCTTCTTTAATCCTGTCAGCCAAGACTTAATAAATGGCAGAATCACAGCCTTGGTGGTTAGTCTTCTCACTTTTCTTATCCCTACATTGGTTTATATAGTGGTTTGACCATTAACTGTTGTGCAAAATTCTATTTGTTGGAACATTGGATATGTATATATTGCTCAGACTGTTAGTTGCAAGGAATATATATATATCTATATATTTCTATATATGTATAGATTTATCGATATAAATATAGATCTATATTAAGTAACAATAGTAGATGCTCAAAAATAAGTCCTGGTTGTATAACATAATATTAGCCAGTTACAGGATTTGCTACAGTTCATAAAATGTTATAGCTGACAGATTTTTTAATTAGATCACCCACTCCAGAACTGTTTCTAGATATACCACAGCAGCAGTTACATATCTTCACCAGGACTTCTTACACCAGGGATACTAGCACATATGTCTGCTGTATAAATATGGGTCTATTTTGTATGATCAAAACTTTAGTTAGTCGAGTAACTTAAGCTTGATCACTAAATGTCGAAGTCCCAAAACCGCGAACGGCAGTTTCCACACAAGGAAACAATTCATTTGGCCGTTACGCAGATTTTGCCCTTTCTACAATGTAGAGCAATCTTGGAATTGGTGTATTTAGTTAGGGGACTGTGGGGGGCATAGCCCCCCACATCAGGGGGTATGGGGGTACAGCCCCACATTTGATTTGTGTTTCATTTTTTTTTTTTTAATTGTGGGACAACGGCATTGTTTCCCTGTGTGGAAACTGCTGCTTGCAGTTTTGGAACGTCGATGTTTAGTGGTTGAGCTTTAGTTATTCATCTAACTAAAGTTTTGATCATATAATATAGACCCAAAAATCCAATGTGGGCTGAACAATTTTACAACAAAGGGAAAAGGTTTACATTTAACTGCCATTTCAGTGTCATTTGGGTTTTACTAAATGATCATCTCCATAGACATATAACCAGAAATGTAAATAATAAATGTTGCCTTAAATGTGTGAACACTTGTATACAATGGACAAAAAAAAAAACCTTTAAACTAATGAGAATAAACACCATTATGGTTTTGGTATCATCTAATAAATGACATTCAACTTCATTGTATAAAACAGCTGAAACTGGAAATAAAAATATGGATTTAATTAACATACATATCTAAAACTTTGGCAACATGTGATACCTTCCCTAGTACAATGGCCACTGCCTGCTTTTTTAAACGGTCTGCTGTGCCAAATTAAAAAAATATAGAGTTTTATTATCCTTTCTCCTCAGTCTGAGAAATATTCTGCCTGAAAGAAGAATGAGAAAGAAATAATAGAAGTACTGCTGACGTACTCAACTAAATAAAAATCATTTCTCAATGGCCATCATGGAGAATTAGTGTCTTAAGAGATATAATCAAAATAACTGTGTAAGCCTGTTTAAGATTGGCCTTACACCGAAGTAAGTCACTGACACCAAGAACATGTCTTTTGGAATCCGGCACATTGTTTTTCATAGTAAAGAAAAAAAATAACTTAAGCAAGGTTTAAATGTTGTGATGTTGCTGAGAAAGGAACATTTTCTGATAAATGCATCATTTAAAATAATAAAGGCAATAAAAAGCATTATGAAAAGACAACTATGGTGAGAAGCAATACACTTTAAACAAAAACTATGACTTGATTGTCTTAAATCAAGCAGGGTAAAGTGAACCCCCCCCCCCTAAATCTACACAGCAAATATATCCTCTAAATTTTATTTATAATATGAAATGAGCTGATTCAAAATAGCTGGATGCAAAATACATCTGCTGCAATTTGAATAAGATGATCCCCAGTAGTCCAATCTAAGCACTTTAACTCAGATAATTCAGCTGTGTACAGATAATTCCCAGAGATGCAGAAAAAAATAGTCTTGCTATAATAGGCATTTCAAAATGAACAGTGAATTATCAATAATTATTTTTTCATTTCTATTCCCTGTATATAGAGCAAATATTAAAAATAAATCTTAGAATTAGAATAACTAAGTAAGAACATCTTTTGATTGTTATAATCTCAGACAGAGAGAATGAGAGATACAAAGTTACACACTGCAATGGTATCAAATGGATTATGCTAAAATGTATTAATCATTTGAGGAAGAAACAAAAGTTTATAAAGTCTGTATGTTTCACTTACAGGTCAGTCAGTAAAACACTGGAATTGAGCAACTTTAAAAATAAAACAGTTACAGTAACTACACTAGAAAATCTAGAAACTTTACTGAATAACTTTTCTGGATATGCTGGATGCATTCAAGACTTAACTCACTTTTAATATTCTTAAGTCTTGTACTCTAGTATTGCTGTCCCCCTTTTGGATATTATACATACCTTATGCGTACAGAGTATAACTGTCAAAAATCTAATAATAAATAAAAATCACATTATTAATTCCTAAAGTAATTTATAAAGCAAGGAACAAAGTTGGTGGGTATTTCATTTGAAACCAGAGGTTTCTATGAATCATATTTTGTACAAATCTAGGCAAATGTCCTCTTCTTACGTTAATGTCTTGAGAGCATTGCAGAATTATTACATTTCAGTCATTTAACAGTATAATCTTTCTTTACATGAATGAACTTTTAAGAGTGTAACAATTTCCTGCCATTTCAATAGCTTAATAGGTATCAGTCTTAGAACATTTCTCAAAGCTTGATGTAGTCTTTTTGTAACAAAATATCCTTCAGATATCAAAGTAACCATAAGGTCAGTAAAAGAGACCACGAATGTTCCTTATAAAATTAATATAGGGAGTAAACAACAAGTCTTATGCCTGACACAGACAAATAACTGGTGCCAAAGCTATGGTCTAAAACTTAGTGCCAAAAGATGCATAATTGTATCCTTTGGGAATATGGCAACCACTGGAGACTGCCACAATGATAATACACCCCTAAGAGTAGACTAGAGGTATATTTAGTCAATCTCTTTAGCTGTTAGAGTTTAGGTACTGTAAAGCCTACAGTGGGTAACTTGGTAGATTGTAATGGGTGTATAGGGGAGGGGATGGGGAAATTTAGATTAAATAATACATGGGCAAAGCCAGGTATTCATCAGATGTGATTTGAGGGAGACTTTGCAGTGTTGTATGGTGGTGAATGAGGTCACTGAAGGGGGCAGGCTATTCCAGTGTTTAGCCATGGTGTGAGAGTATAATGATGTTCCTGCCATATTGTTTGCCTTACTGATACAGAGGAGAGATTTGTCATTAGAGCGGAGAGGGTGATTTGATATATAGTGAGTAAGCAGCTGAGTTAATGATGAGGTTCTATAAGGGTATTTAAGGATGCTATAGGCAGTGAGTAGCTGGTGATAGTTAAGTAGCTGGGGTAGTTCAAGCCATTGTAGGTCCCTTAGAATTATGCAGTGATGTGTTCTGAAGGGGGAGGTTGTGGCAAACTTGGCAATCTTATTGTAACATGATTCGAGTTTGTCTAAGTCAGCTTTCCTGATGTTGGTGAAGATTGGTGCTGCATACATTAGAGTAGATAGTAGGTGAGTCTGGGCTAGAGTGATTCTGGCTTGATCTGAGAGGAAATATTTGTGCCTGTATAGGGTACCCATTTTTTGTGAACTTTTTTGATTGTTTGAGAGATGTGTCCATCAAAGTGAAGGTTATTGGCAATTTCCATGCCGAGAAGTTTGCTATGGATGGATGGGGTAATGGTTGTGCCATTTTTAGAGGTTATGCTAAAGAAAAGAGGAGTGGTCTTTGATTTGTTGGGGGTAAATAGGAGTAATTTGGTCTTATTTGGGTTTAGTAAGAGTAACTTCAAGTCAACAGTCTTTTTAATATTCCAATATTCACCATTTAATTGATGTTTTAAAATCTTTAAATATATGTTTCCATATTTAGTAGTTTTCCTAAGTTTAAACATCATGAGGTATGCATCATGTTTCACCTGTTTTTCTGTTTTTTGATTTCTGCATTCTCTGCTAAATCATTAATTAATTAATTTGGTTATCAAGAAGAGGAGGAGGAGTGTGAGGGCAGCACCAAGGATCAAGTGGTGGAAATTGAAAAAGGGTAATTGTGAGGTGGAGTTCAGGGATGAGTTAAGGCCGGCATTGGGTGGCAGTGAAGAGTTACCAAATAGCTGGGTAACTACAGCAGAGCTAGTAAGGGAGATGGCTAGAAAGGTGCTTGGTATCACGTCTAGACAGAGGAAGGACGACAAGGAGACATGGTGGTGGAATGAGGAAGTACAGGAGAGTATACAGAGAAAGAGGCTGGCAAAGAAGAAGTGGGATTGTCAGAGAGATGAAGAAAGTAGACAGGAGTATAAGCAGATAAGGTGCATGGCAAAGAGAGAGGTGGCGAAGGCTAAGGATAAGGCATAAGAAGAGTTGTATGAAAGGTTGGACACTAAGGAGGGAGAAAAGGACCTGTACTAATTGGCTAGACAGAGGGACCGAGCTGGGAAAGATGTGCAGCAGGTAAGGGTGATAAAGGATAATGAGGGAAACATACTCACAAGCAAGGAGAGTGTGTTGAGGAGATGGAAAGAGTACTTTGAGGGGTTGATGAATGAAGAGAATGAAAGGGAGAGAAGGCTGGATGATGTGGGGATAGTGAATCATGAAGTGCAATGGATTAGCAAGGAGGAAGTAAGGATAGCTATGAAGAGAATGAAGAATGGAAAGGCTGTTGGCCCAGATGACATACCTGTGGAAGCATTGAGGTGTTTAGGTGAAATGGCAGTGGAGTTTCTAACCAGATTGTTTAATGAAATCTTGAAAAGTGAGAGGATGCCTGAGGAATGGAGAAAAAAGTGTTTTGGTACCGATTTTTAAGAATAAGGGTGATGTGCAGAGCTGTAGTAACTACTGTGGAAGAGAGGTGAAGAAGAGAGTACAGGCAGGATGGAGTGGGTGGAGAAGAGTGTCGGGAGTGATTTGTGACAGACGAGTACCTGTAAGAGTGAAAGGGAAGGTCTACAAGAGGGTAGTGAGACCAGCTATGTTATATGGGTTGGAGACAGTGTCATGAAGTTATGGGAAAGAGTAGTGGAAGCAAGGTTAAGAAGGGACGTGATGATTAGTGATCAGCAGTATGGTTTCATGCCAGGAAAGAGCACTACAGATGCGATCTTTGCTCTGAGAGTGTTGATGGAGAAGTACAGAGAATGTCAGGAGTTGCATTGTGTTTTTGTAGACTTAGAGAAAGCATATGACAGGGTGCCTAGAGATGAGTTGTGGTATTCTATGAGGAAGTCAGGAGTGTCAGAAAAGTATGTAAGAGTGGTACAGGATATGTACGAGGGTAGTGTGACAGCGGTGAGGTCTGCCGTGGGAGTGACTGATGCGTTTAAGGTGGAGGTGGGGTTACATCAAGGATCAGCTCTGAGCCCTTTCTTATTTGCAATGGTAATAGACAGGTTGACAGACGAGATCAGACAGGAGTCCCCGTGGACTATGATGTTTGCAGATGACATTGTGATCTGTAGTGAGAGAAGGGAACAGGTGGAGGAGACCCTGGAGAGATGGAGATATGCTCTAGAGAGAAGAGGAATGAAGGTCAGCAGGACTAAGACAGAATATATATGTGTGAATGAGAGGGAGGATAGAGAAATGGTGAGGATGCAAGGAGTAGAGGTGGCGAAGGTGGATGAGTTTAAATACTTGGGGTCAATAGTTCAGAGTAACGGTGAGTGTGGAAGAGAGGTGAAGAAGAGAGTACAGGCAGGATGGAGTGGGTGGAGAAGAGTGTCAGGAGTGATTTGTGACAGACGAGTACTTGTAAGAGTGAAAGGGAAGGTCTACAAGAGGGTAGTGAGACCAACTATGTTATATGGGTTGGAGACAGTGGCATTGGCAAAAAGGCAGGAGTTTGAGCTGGATGTGGCAGAATTAAAGATGTTAAGATTTGCACTGGGTGTGACGAGGGTGGACAGAATTAGGAATAAGTATATTAGAGGGTCAGCCCAGGTTGGAAGGTTTGGAGACAAAGCCAGAGAGGCACGATTACGTTGGTTTGGTCATGTGCTGAGGAGGAGTGCTGAATATATTGGGAAAAAGATGCTAAGGATGAAGCTACCAGGTAACAGGAAAAGAGGAAGGCCTAAGATAAGGTTTATGGATGTGGTGAGAGAGGACATGCAGGTGGTTGGTGTGACGGAGCAAGATGCAGAGGACAGGAAGAAATGGAAACAGGTGATCTGCTGTGGTGACCCCTAATGGGAACAGCCGAAAGAAGATGATGATGATGACTTCATTTTACATTGTGTCTTTTCTACAGGCAAACATTCCAATTTATGTACCTCAGCACCATTTTTATCTTATGAATATACTTTGTAGACAGTTTTCTCTGCAGCAATGACAAACACGTGCTCTTTTCATGGATGATGTACATTAGAAGCTATATTATTATCCAACTGACATTGTCTGGTTTGCCTGCATAATACATTTCTTAAAATCCCAAGTGCAAAGGTAAGGACCATTAGGTATAACTACCTGTTTTCATGGGTTACTCATGAAATATTGGCCTGATTAAATTACTTCCTTAAAGTTATACAGAACAGAATTTGAGACCAAGGGAATTGAACCCGTATTCATAGGATTTTTTTAAATATTTTAATTAAGTGCACTGATTGTTTTTCCATTTCTTACCAAGAAGCATTCTGCAAGGGTAAGAATGAATATATGTGGACAGTTTTCAGAGTATCCAATCAGCTATTATAGTTTTGGAGGTCAGAGAAAACCAAGCAGTGAAGAAAACCCAAGCATATGCAGGGAGACTATGCATGCAAACTCTATACAGAGAAAATGGGTGGCCATAACTCAGTATTAAACGCTGGAACCTGGAGTAAAGAGGCAAACCTTTACCTAACGAGTGAGTATGCGGATTATCTTTTGCTAAAAGCTCACAGTTTTATCCTCTGTATAAAACTGACAGAATTGGCAAGAACTGTGTGCACCTCTATGGCACAGAATGCTAAAAAGACTAAAAATAAATCATATTCAAAACGTTATGCAAAACTCATTGTCAGTCATCCTGTTCTGATTTGACTGAATAAAATGTGTAACAAATTAGTTGCTAACACTTTCTTCTTTGTGCAATAAAACTTTTATTAGAAGCAATTTTTCAGCAGATGAATATTGCAGAAGTTAAGTTCAGAGATGCAAGTGATGATTATTCCTTTTAATATACATTGAATGTAATAACTTAGTACTTAAATAGGGACTGAGGAAGGTAAAAGCAGTGACAGGGACATATACTACGTGTCAGAATTCTCCCATGAATTTATGGATAGTTTTATCTTTTTATATAGCAGAATGAAATGGGATTGCATTAGTGAAAACACTCAATCTATCTACATCATGATTATTGGGTAAAAGTGTAGGATGTGGAGAGCAGAATTCTAATTATCAAAGCGGAAAAGCAAATAAAAAAATAAGAATGACTGATGTAAAATATAAACTGTACAATGAGCTAGATTGTGCCTACACTACATCAGTTTTAAAATTTTCAGCAGAATTATATGTTCTTCGGTGCTCCTGTATGCTACCAGCATCAATCTAATTTAAATATTGTGGGTTTATTTTTCTTCTGGGGCTCAGGCAGCTGTTGTAGAGCTGCTTTTTTTTTCACTTCTGCACCCATAAACTCCCACATTGAGATTAAATATATTCAAATATGTGCATGTAGCAATATAATGAAATGTGATTCTGATGTCAAAAAGAAAACAAATAATATTAAGTAAATAGAACAGAAAGACTGACAAATTGTGCATACTTAATATCAAAATTACACAGAAGTATATAGACTTTTATAAAAAGACTATTGCGAATTTGTGTAACACAAAGTGATAATTAGCAGATTTGCCTGATAGCAATAAATGGACCATTAACTTAGTATGCTATTACTTGTTAATTAATAAATGTAAATGAATGCAGACTCAGATGTTATACATTATAATTACAAAGACAAACAGTAGTTCCTTCAAAATGAATGAAGAAAGAAAAGAACTATAATGTAATGAGACAGAAATAAATAAAGTAATAGTAGAAGAGACCTCTAAATTACAGTAGGACAAAATAAATAGATGTATTGTTAACAAACCATTCTATGTCTAATAAACATCCAATGGTATAAAGGTTGGGGGGAATATAAATCAGCTATTATTCCTTAACAAAAGAAGGAAATGTTCCTATTAATTTCTGGAAACTGCTTGTTCTTTAAAGCATTGAGTTACAACAGGACTAGACAATAACTTAGATTCAAATTGCACAGTCATTGAACTTCAAAACATTACTGAAACACAAACTGTATCAGAAACCAAGGAATGCAGCTCATGACAAAATGACATTATACAACGACCCCCCATTAATATTCAAAAACGTGCATGCTGATTGGTCAGCGTGCACATTGTAAATCTGAGTTATAGTAATGGAAAAAGGTCCAGTTGCCCGGACTTTTTCCATTACTATAACTCTTTTTTTACAGCAACGGAGAACGCAAGATCTCCATTCCTTCACACTGTCTTGCTATGTTAAACTCCTTTAACATAGCTAGACAGCTTTAAAAAAAGCAACGGAGATTCTCCGTTGCTTTTTTAAAAGCTGTCTCGCTATGTTAAACCCATTTAACATAGCGAAACAGTTTGTAAAAAGCAACGGAGATCTTGCTTTCTCCGTTGCTTTTGCCCACAGCTCTGATGTACTGCGTAGGCATACGCATGAGCAGTACATCAGAACTGCCGCAGAATACCAGACAGCTGCGGAAGGGCAACAAGGAGGCATTATACAATGCCATTATTTAAGAAAAGTAATTATTTTTTTTCTTAAATAATGTCATTGTATAATAGCAATAACCCACTTCTGGGTGTGGGTAATGCTGGATTTACCCACGGTTGGCTTTGTTTGGCCACTCGGGCTTCGCCCTCATGACCAAACCACACCAACCGTGGGTAAATCCAGCATTACCCACACCCAGGTGGGTTATTGCTATAATAATCACACAAGTGGGATCACTATGCCAGTGCCCATAAATGGACTTCCTGCTGATGCATGATGGGATACATCCAACATAAGGACTGTACTGCAAACTACACAGCAGCATTTCCTGATAGCCATATAAAAGGAGCATGGCTAGTCAGGTGAGAAAATTCATGTCACTTATCTTCATGATATGCAGTCACTATGCTGAATAATAGCCAGGTAATTCAGATACGTACTATTTTAAGCAAAAGTAGCAGCAGCAGTCTGTTGTGCTACATGGACATATGCTAGAACTGTGCAGCACTGCAAGTAATCTTCCTACTATAAAAAAATGGATTGGGTCAATTTAAAATATACTTATTTATTTATCTATTTATTGACATTTGTTTGCCGGAAAAGTTTGTCTGGGCCAGAACTCATTTTCAGAGAAGGCCCAGGGAGAAAAGCTCCACTGAATGCAAATTACAACAGTAGATCAATGCCACTCACAATAAAATATACAACAGTAACAGACGAATATAAACATCAAGCAAATCTATAGAAAATATACAAGATAAATACATTTGAGATAAGTATGAATGAAAAAGGAAAAAATATCCAAGATAAATGCAAAATGTGTATGAAAAGAAAAGAAAAAGATATATTATTAGTGCAGAAGGTTAGGGCAGCCATGATGGTACAGCGGTTAGCGTTGCCGCCTCCAAGCAAGAGGTTCTCTGGTTCACTCCTCAGCTGTGGTGCCTTCTGTGTGAAGTCTGCATGCCCTCCTTGTGGTTGTGTAGGTTTCCTCCAGATGTTCCAATTTCCTCCCATATCCCAAAGACATGCTGTAGGTGGATTGGACACTCTAAATTGGCCCAAGGCATGAGTGCATGCATGTCTGTTAGTTGCCTGAAACTCTTTCATCTGATTACACATGTGACGGTAATATTTACTGCAGATTTCATAATGATTAGCAATTCTAGGGAGGTGAAGACAACCTTCTTCACTCTCAAAATCTAGCACAAGTCATACTCAGAAACAGTCTGCTCCTTACTTATGCCTAAATGATTTGAATGTAAGTTTTGCTTCTATGTATACATGTACATACATATATATGCATACACACACATATATATATATATATATATATATATATGTGTGTGTGTGTGTGTGTGTGTGTAGAGGGAGCTAGAGACAGAGAGTTTGCAAGTAAAAAGGGGTAGAAGGGAAACAGTATGACAGTGATACATAGACATCTGAATGCTAAGACTGTAATGATTATAAAGGAAAAATAGACGAGTACCAAATCAGAGAACATACTTCCTAATCACAGATAACATGAACATTATTAACAATGATGACTTCCAACCCCAGGAATGATTTACCAGATGGGGTAATATGGTGCGTGTGTGTGTGCTGGCAGAAGGAAATTGAAATTAATGGATGGGATGGGTGAGGTGGTATAGTTACACAGGGATTAGCTGACCTTGTGAATTAATGTGATGAGAAATTTACCTTTATCCACTACTTTCCATATGGAAAATTCAGGATCAGGAACTTTTTTCTGTACTGCAATGATCCTAAAGGGCATATTGCCAGGAGAAACTATAGTCATCAAGGAATAGGAATGTAATACTGATTATTAAAACATTTTATTAACTGGAATAATTCATGGAAACCTTGGTTTCAAATCATAACTTTCTTGATGCAGTTGTCACTCATATTTGCTCCCTGTTTTATGGATCCACTAGCTATACCTTTCATCTTGTATTTAATTTGACAATAAAAGCTATATATCCATTTTGTGTTGAACTTCCACTAAAATTGTTTTAGTAACATGGATTGGTTATGCTTTACCTACTTTTCTGTAAATATTGTAAATAGTTAAAGGGGGCTTTTTAAAATAATATTCTCACTCATAGTCTGCTATATTTCTCAATATATAAACTTAGGGAAAATATTTCAGACAAGAAAAGCAATTAATAGGTATTCGACACTGGACAGAGGGATCCTGCACATCTGAGCTTACCTGAAGATGGCTATTTAATCCTTCACCATAATGCTAAAGAGGATTACACTACATTTTATTGCCCTAGTTTCTCTTTATGACCCATAGATTAGTAAAATGCAGTGTGCCACTTAAAAATGCAGCTTAAAGACTTACCTTATGCACTTCTATGTGTACCAGAGTACTTTATCCTACCATTTTATATGCACTTGCAACTTGCTTTTATGTTTTAAAAAATGGATGAAAATTCTGCTATTAAAGGAGTTTTGTGTTTGTGTGTGTGTGTGTGTGTGTGTGTGTGTGTGTGTGTGTGTGTGTGTGTGTGTGTGTGTGAGCACATTTGTGTGTGTATGTTTAATTACTATATTTGTTGTTTATGCATGCCATCATTAAGCTTGTTTTGATCTGCAGAATGTCAAAGCAAAACATAGCATACACACAAACACACACATGCGCACACACACACACACACACACACACACACACACACACACACACACACACACACACACACACACACACACACACACACACACACACAGAGACACACACACACACACACAGAGACACACAGACACACACAGACACACAGACACACAGACACACACTGTTTATTTTTGCCTTGAGGAGGAAAAATTACATGCTGACTTTTGATAGCATGACTGTTAGTAGTTATCACAAAGCCATTTGTATTCCCTTATTTATGTGTGCCTGTGTGTGTTTGTGCATGTCTGTAGGGGCATGAGTGCAGTTGCCCAGATATGCATGTGGGGGGGGCACTCCTGTCTGCATGTCTGGGAGGGTATGTGAATGTGCACAGGTGTGTGCTTATGCTTGTGTGTGTCTGCGGGGGGGGGGGGGGGCACTCATGTCTGCATGTCTGGGAGGGTATGTGAGTGTGCACAGGTGTGTGTGTGTGTGTGTGTGTGTGTGTGTGTGTGTGTGTGTGTGTGTGTGTGTGTGTGTGTGTGTGTGTGTGTGTGGTTGTGTGTCTATGTGGCGGAAGGCCTATGCAACTACAGTATATGCTGGAAGGGGGAGCTATTATGGTCAGGTCTCAATTCAGAGATATGATAATGAGATACTAACGAGTGTGAATTTGCCACACCCTCGAATCAGAGATTATCACCCTTGCATTAATTGGCAGTCCTGCATTACTGATTAGTGCTGGCAGTGATAATCTTTCTGCATCCTATTTACTGACTTCAGGGAATAAGCAAACATCTAGCAGTACTGCTGAAACTGTAATGTCAGCTATAGTGAAAGAAGATCCTTGGTGTTTGAGGAGTAACTAATGAGCAGGGGCAATGTTAGAGAATGATGAAAATCTTGTAAGACAAGAAGTCAAGAAGGACAAACTTAAACAGAGTAAAGCAAAAGGTGAAGTCCGAAACTTTGTGTACTGATAACATGTTCATATTCTTTGCTTGCACCTCTGTGAAACAATACATATGGGCTAGCTGCCCACATAACTTACAGTTTCCTTGGTAATAGCAGTTGAGTTTATTGATTTTGTGTGTAGGCCTCTTGAGATACTGGGTGCAAGCTTAACAGAGGGTGTGTTCACAATAGTACTTTAAATGGAGTCTGACGCAAGGTGAATCATCATTCAAACAGTAACATGGGACATGGGTATTATTTCAAGAAGTGATAGTGCTTCCGTCCCTCATTCAGCAATAATAACATACAGGCCATCTCTTCTCACTGGCAGCTGCACCCATGAGCACTTGATTCATAAGATGAAATGGAATGGTGGGTAAGATTAAGTCTGCTCTAAATTTGTCAACTGTGAAAAAAATGATAAAAATAACGGTAATTACATTTGTAAAAATCTAATGCTCTAGCACCACAGGCCTTCAGTTCATGCTTACAGCTGTATCAGACTTTACAGAGAATGCAAGGCTTAGCACATGCCTTGTAGCTACCTTTAAAAATTAGGCTCAATGGGCAAAGACTGCTCCCTGAACAGATAGCAGCAATTATCTTATGCACTTTTTGATTTGCTGAGGGTACACTTTAAAGAGCAGGAGATTTGTCCTCTAAGGAATTCACCAGATATTTATCTGATATATCTTATGCCTCTGCACATGTTGTTTCCTTTGACTCGGGGATATAGCTGTCAGATGTCAAGTTGAAAAAAGAAGAGACAGAGAAAGATAAAGGTAAGAGATTGTCATAGAAGGCACTGTTTGATTACAAACTATATGAAAAAAATCAGAAAGAAGGCAAAGAAACAGCAAATTTTCTTTCTTTTTTTTCAGCATAGCCATTTGATTTTACACCATCTATACTCACACACTTTTCAGTATATTACACCAGCCCCTCTGCTACCGTGATGAGGGTCTGAGGATCAGATGAGCTCTGTTTTTAAGTTTTCTGGAAAATTATTTAATGTGCCTTTTTCCTTCCTTTTCTTTTCATTTCTCATCTTCTTTAGTACCAGACATTGTCTGTCAGTCTGTAAATCAATAATATTTCATTGTGTCATGGCATCCCTTTCAAACAGGCACAGTCAGCTACCTGTATGACAACAGCATTGTTCTGGAACCCAGAAATTCTCTTTCCATAATATGCATCATGTCACTGTTTTCATCAGCTAAGTTGTAAGTTTAGTGTACCTGTGTCGGTTCTAGAATTCAATTCACTAAAACAGAAACATAAAAGTAGTTCAGTTTGCCATTTCACAGTAAAAATAATAAAGATGCTTGAGACAAGGACCTACACAAAGCGACACTGACCACATCATATCCAATCACAGCTGTACCAAAACCACTTTACATCATATTAAATGACTGACTGTAACCTGCTCTAAGGAGAGCTTCTACTACTTTAGGTTAAGAACATTCTCTCATTTTTTCAATTATTTTGCAAGTTCCACCATGAGAAGAAACATCATTAAGCAGTCACTGCAACAAATACAGCAACAGAATGGTGGAAGCAAGTGACTGCTTAAGTCACAAAGGGGGGGGGTCATGAAAGTGTGGAGGGCACAGATTGTTTGGGAATAACAGGGAGGAAGAGGAAAGGAGGAAAGAGAAGAGAAGGAAATATGGATAGTCTTTCTTTCGGTTTTTCCCGGTTAGGGATTGCCAAAGCCAAACTCCAGTCCACTAATGATTGGCAGTGGATTTTTACGGTGCCAAGGTGCCAGCCCAATGCCCAACCTTCAAAGAAGGCACACCCATTCACACACACACCTACCTGCATGTCTTTAAGCATCACTTGACTGCAGGGAGGACATGCAGACTCCACACAGAAGGCGCTCCAGCCGGGAATCGAACCGGAGAACCTCTTGCTGTGAGGTGACAACGCTAACCGCTGCACCACAGTGGCCTTAGAAGGGAATATGGCTAGTACTGTGCTAAATAAGACATGGCATCATATGTGAGATCAGAAATAAGGTGGAGGAGGAGGAAAAACAGTATCTCATGAAACAAATAAGAGAATAAGAGCCATATGTTAGTGCCCTGTGTGTTAAAGTGTAAGAGGAAGGAGGCGAAGATAATACTTGGGGATCAATACAGTGTATCAACTCCCAGGAGAAAAAAATCAAATGAAGAGGAAGGAGGTAATGAAGGAGTGCAGCAAGAAGAAGAAGGTAGTACTTATGAGGGAAATGAATATGCAAGGATCAAAGCAGCAAACTCTAGGCTCCACTGCAAACAGGCACCAGGAAGTAACTAAGGTTCTGGATCATAAGGGTTTCACCAAGGGGTGCAGGACTTTAGCAGAAATGATAGAGCTCTGGATGTGGTGATAAACAAGAAAGAGACAGACAGGAATGGGTGACAGTGTCAATAGTCAACAGTCATCATGCCTCTCAAGCTTGAGTGAGTGGAATTAAATTGGGGGACAAATAATTCAAAGACAATGACTTCCCCTACTGCATGTATCAGTTCTAAATCTCTGTAGCATTTCATTTTTAACTGACTCTCTCCATTTGTCCCCAGTGCCTCTCCTTTGTAAGTCCCTGTCTAGATGCCCTGGTTGCCACTAAAATTTGTCATGATAGGATGGGGATTACTGGGTAGTGTACCCACTTTGAATGTGATTGTCACAAGGTACCTCTAAATTACTAAACCACATGGGAAATTGACAAACACTTGGAATATCACATAGCAGTTATGCATGGAATAAGATATCCTTTCATGTATATTACAGTTTTATAAATGTCATTCCTTACTTGCAGGTTAATATTCCAATAATCCACAACAGATGTGGCTAACATGGGATTTCACTTTAACTATCTTGGCGCCATCATTTTGGGCAGCTATGTAGAAGAAAAGAAAGCAAACATTATTTTTAAAAATAAATAATAAGAAAATAAAAATATAACTGCAATCAGTGAACATGCAGGAATTTATGTCAAGCCCAGGGCTGCGGTCTGAAAGTATTTATGTAGCAGGCTAAAGGGAGTGCAGCTGCCAACATCAAGGTGGTGATGGTGGGAGGGGAAAGCACTTTAAAGGTATAACAGAGGGTTTCAGAAATTGCTGGGGGGGGGGGGTGTTGGAATTATAGTTACTGTCTTGTTTTTGAAGTTTCAATCTGCATGGTTATTGTGCCGTGCACTTCTGATAGTGAGCCTACAGCAGCCTGTTCCAGTGCCTGGCCATGTCTTGCCTGACATAAAATTGACGTATGCGTTTGGCACATGCATATGTTTAATCACTTCATTACCAGTCAACTCACGGTATATAAAGTGTTTTTCAGCTAATAATTTTAAAGAAATGCTTTATGTTTTCTTAAACCTCTTACTCCTCATCTCTGTCTGTCTCTAGTATGTTTGTCTGTCAGATATGCTACAGCTGTAATATTGTCTGCATGTGTCTGCACAGCAGTCCTAATTCTTAAAGTGTCTCTTTTAGTAGCAGGTAATAATCACACCAAGAAAAAGGTTGTACTATTCCTCTCCTGATGAGTTGTGACTACACTGATACATTTAAGGACGGCTTTGTACCTGCATATTACCGCTTTGTGAATGACTTAGATCTTCCACACAGGCATTTCCTTGGGTAGCTAACATTAATATGCTGTTAGTTTAATGAGCCTCAGAAAAATAAATCCACAGAAGGCAAACACTAATGAAGTAAAATGTCAATAAATCAGGATCAGAATAATGACTGGCCTGTACTCCTCTGTACTGTATTCTCTATAGAATTATATCAGTAACTTAAAACAGTAATAGTTAAGGTAATATATTCTAAAAAATAGTTTCATTATAACATAATCAGCCATATTTCTTTTTGCTCATTTTATTTTTTTAGATGGAAAGATTATTTGCTTTACTGATACAAACTACAAAGTCTAAAGAAAGCATGTAGTTTTGAGGTGTTGAAATTTTGAGAGATCTGCAGTGACCACACAAAGACTGTATATTACAGTTTTCACAAAAACAGGTATTTGTAATAACTACTTCATTTCAATGCTACACGTTCAAGGGGTTGAAATTTTATGTGGACAAAATTCAATCCAACTTATTAGATATTTCATTGCTGTTGGTGAGCAGCAAGCATGACACGTGATATCACACATGCTCTTATGAAAGGGAATATGACTGATAAGCAGACCATGACAGCAGTCTGGGAGCCCATGTGCACCTGCACACTGATCAAAGCTGACATACAAGGGACATATGAACTGCACCCGCTCTACCACTACTTTCATTGAAGGGTCAACTACCAAATTTGCACCTCTAGTTTCTACCAGATACCTGCACCTCTAGTTTTTACTAGATATTTGTCACCTAATTGATGCCTAGGCCCTATTTCATAGACCCTGGCATGGAGAAATACAGTAGCCCTTCCTCAACTGGTGTTAAGCAGTCTGATTAGGTCTGCAGCAGGCCCTCAGGAGGATAATTTTTGGCCCCTCGTTCCTCCAACCCACAGTGGATGATTCAAATGAAACAAAAAAGCTGGTGCTCAGGATCAGACAGGCAGGGCATGGCCTCCAGCTGAACTGCGACAAGGCAGTGCCAGCCTAGACACATCATCAAAACAAGACCATGCTCACAATGGTCCCCTCATTTCCCATTGAGATGGAAACATAGGGAGGGGCACAGTCAGCCTCTGTAGAGACTGGAGACAAATGCAGAAGGCCTAGACAGTAGCCTGCCCTCCAAGTTGTGTTCTAGAAGCTGCAGAAAGAATCCTTCTGCCAGTCACCTCGAGAAAATTTCACACCAGCTGCTATTTTCAGTATCTCTAGGAGAGCAAGGAGTTACTCCTACAAATAACACTGAGCGGCAGGATTAAAATGCTGATACTTACAACAGTATTTCATGTTATGCTCCTCCCCAAGGGAGTAAAGGAAATGCTGATATGAGTCTTCATTGGTAACCTTATGGCAATAGGATAATAGGTTATTTCAGCTGTACAGTTTTTCACAGAATGTCCACAGTTTTACCTTATATTGTTAACCTGCTTCTCATAAAAGTTGTGGTTTTCTGGCAAGTCATAGCTGAATAAAGTTAATAAGTAATGACATTCAAATGATTTAAAGACTTCACGTATTTCAGGAAAATGCATGCTAACACAACATCTTGTATTCTAGAAACCTTCTATGTTAACACTACAGATATTTCTCCTCTTGAACCTCTACTTATTTCACATTCATTGAAGTAGGACTGTAACTGCTTAACAGAATTCAACATACTGGTGTAACCTATCCTGCTTGATGCTCAGAAAGTCTCTATCCTGTTTGATGTACTGATAGTCTACATGTATCTCACTGCATATTGAATTATCCTGTACATGTTGTCACCTTTACTATTGTAAATACCTACTTTACTTTATTAATACTCCTGTATTTTTTAGTATTCTTATTACTTCCTGTCTTTTTAATAATCGTCTATTAGAATCCGTTCATTTACTATGTATTATTGATTTTTAATTTTTAATTGTTAAATTTCAATTTTTATTTGTTGCCACTGGAGCTTTTCTCCCCGGGCATCTACTGAAAATGGAAATATATCCAGTTAGACTAGCCCGGTTAACAAATGTAAAATAAATAAAAATAAAATAAAATAAAATAATAGCAGCAATATTTATCATGTGTCCCTATTTTTGGGGCTTTGTCCGCCATTATTTTTGCTCCATCCAGATTTCTTGCACTAAGAGGTTGAGAAGCATGGTTCATAGGTATATACTAGAATAACGGTCACCTGGGCCTTTATAAGCCTAGCCATGCAATCCAACCCAATTGTGTCCCTATGTAACAAGGGCACCTATTACAAGAGGTCATGTTACTTTGGAAGTTTCTAGAGGTTATGTGGGAAGGTATGTTAGTTTCAGCATTACTGTCTGCCTCTGTTATCAGGGAGATGGGGGCCAGACCCAAGGTGAATTTCCAGTTTCCCATTGATACTTTCTCGGTTTATAAAGGAGTGAGAACAGAGAAAGAATTCACTAGTAAAAGTGGGATTGAGATCTGAAATATATGAGCAGCAGAAAGAACCATCAGGAGTCAAGGACGGGCATGTACATGGCACATAAAGTTACAGTACATTTTAGAATGAACTCCAGTATATCCTTGAGTGCAGTAACTTCCTGGATTTTAATGAAATGAAATTAATGAAAAGAACTCAACCAGAAAAGTATTGGGTCTATAAAATACTGTTATCAGGTAGAAGTATGGTCTCATAGCAAAGAAAAAAGTCTTCATTGGATTGCATCTGATGAAGTGATTTCATACGAGTCCTTACATATACCCAATGGTAAATACACTTCATCAATCATGGTTTCCCTTTTGTGTTTGTGATGCAGTAAAGTATTCTATGTTACAATGCCAGGATGTAGCTGCTAACACCATCAGATTTCAGTTGTTAGGGTTGGAAGAAGCCAGCGCAGGGACTACTATATAGTGATGCAGGACAGTTATCAGATCAGGAATCAAAGTTTATGACTCCAACTCCATTTCTGATTACAGAATTTTTTTCCTGCATTCCACTGATCATTTGTCAATCTATCACCCATTCATTCCCCATTTTGGAAGTGATAGATACATGCTGTGGAGAGGACATTATCAAGGCAGCAAGTGGAGGGAGTTTACTTAATTTGGCCCTAATGTTTCTGCTACATATCCCATAGACACTGAAGGGGCAGGTCTACAATAGACTTCAATCACAAGTGATGTCACCCCTCAGTAAGCCTTGCTTACCTGGCAGGCAAATGCAGCTGTCTGATATCTGGTCCCCATCAGAAATCATGAATGGAGATTGCACCCCCTGGCATGTGTCCTGAACTGTCATACAGAGATGGGTAAGAAGCCACTACCCATACCTCTCAACCTCTTAGAGCAAGAAATCTGGACAAAGCCATAAATAAAACTGGGACAAAGGCCCAAAAATAGGGACTTTTTTAAATATTGCTCTTACAAACTTAGAAAGTTGATAGAATAACATGTTTTGCATTAACATGAATTTTCTGAGGGGTGTAAAGTCTGCAATTCAAATGTCTGTCATTATTTTCTAACTTCAGTCTTTAATGATTTGCTACAAATTTGCCAGAAAACCACAATTTTATGAAAAATGGAGGCAAAAATCTGGACATTCTGCGAAAATCTGCACAGTTGAAAGGTATACTACTGCCTTATCACCTCCTCTCTCACCAGCCAGCACCTTCATTTAAACTCTGGATGTGTACTGAGTTATTGTCAGGGTGTCATCCCTTTAGGACATGCAGCTGCTTTCCTGTAGGGTTCCTGGTGTAGCAGAATTATACTAGAATCAGACATTCCAAATGATCTACATCACACAGAGTAGAAAATAATTCAAACATTTTGTTATACCTTTATGTAACACAAGTAATATTTAGCTAAGAGAAGCTGTTAGTATTTAACATGCAGAATAACTAGGAAAACATTTTAAACATGATTACTGCAATCTTTCCTTTCACAAACAGAAAATATGACCAGCAGAATATGACTGTAGAAGACATAGGTAAATCATAGGAAATCAGCTTACAGAGACAGAAAGCAAAATACAACAAAGTTCTCATACTTACTGTAACAAGTGCACTTCAGTTATTCAGTCTTGCTTGTAATTAGATCTGAAAGACAAGTGCTGTCATTTCAAATGCCACGGGTTTCCAAGATTTATTTTATTTAAGCCCTGCAAATATAAGCATAGATGAAACAGTGGATGTGTCACTATGAACAAGAATAAAATTAAATAAGGACTACTTGTATGAGACATCAATAAAGCATGAATTCTCCTTAACAGTCTAATCAATCAATGCCAACAACTTGCAAAATGCCTGTCATATTAAATGCCACTTAAAATTCTTTTACCACAAAACTCATCAACATGAAACAACAGAATGACATACAGAGCAAGTAACAATGTACCATCTGCATTCTAATGCCTCACTTTTGCAAACTTGTGAGGACAGCTAATACCCTGAGCTCACACAATCTGTATTATGGTATACTTGAGTGCTACATTTGTGTTCCTATCAGTTTGTTGAAACTTCAGTAGTTCGAACACCATATGTTCAAACTGTGAAGTTCAAAAACTGATTATCGTGAAGCCGCGGAACACTGAATTCTTTCCCAGGGAAAGAATTTGGTGAGCCATTTCTGTGGCTTCATGATTTTCAGCACTGTGGTGGAAAGTTATGGGTCAGGTTCAGGTAAGTGTGCGATTGCGTGGACGTTAGGGTTAGGGCATGAGTTAGGGTTAGGGCGCGGGTGAGGTGGGTGTGCGATAGTGACAGACTTTAGGGTTTGGGTGGGATAGGTGAGTTAGGGGTAGGGCGCGGGTCAGGTGAGTGTGCGATAGTGCCGGACCTTAGGGTTAGGGTTTGGGTTAAGGTAAGTGGATAGATAGTAGTGTATGTACAGTTTAGTGTAGGGTTAGATGTAGGATTTTAAGTGTATGTGTGTGGATTGCTTTTTTTTGGTGTGCTTGTGTTGTGTGTGTGTGTGTTTCTTGGAAGAGCGATTTTTTTTCCCCTGGGGAAAAAAAATCACTGTTCTAAGCCTTCGATGGCTTTGCACTTCGAGGTTAGAAGTTCGAACATATGGTGTTCGAACTTCTGCCGTTTTGACAAAGTGATATAGACCCCTACATTTAACTCTAGGAACACACCAGCCATAAACCCATATTATACTGTTCTGGGGGTTATAAATAATGTGAGAGGTACAGCATCCAAACAACCATATGATCAGATTATGAAACTTAATTTCTCACAGAATACTTTCTGGCTCTCCGAATCATGTCAGTATATTTAACAAAAGTCCTGGTATAAAAATCATTATCATCATCATCAACCACAACAGACAGGGCAGTCAAAAAAAAAAAACGACTTGGAGAAATTTAATGGGCAGTCAAATTATTTTTAAGAGCCTGACCTTTCACAACATCTGAATGTAAGCACTGAATTAGGGCCTGCAAACATTACACAATGTTTTTCATACTATGAAAATGTTAGCTGTAAATGTTTTATCTTTCATGCTAGCTGAAGGTGGTTCATTGTTGGGGGAAAATGCTATCTTACAAACTAGTATAATCAATCAGAACAAGTTTTCCATAATGCAACAAGCACTGAATTTTTGTTTTCATAAAATATATGGATTAGAAATGCCCATGCTGGTACATAGTGCACTTCGCTGATGATGTCTCTTGCCTTTTCTATGTATAAAAAAGCTCACTGTACTGGAGTATCACGTGAGTGCAACTGAATAAAGAAGGTATACAAGAAAGAATAAATAAATAAGTGAAAATGAACCCCTGTTCAGTGCAATGGGAATTAGTATGTAACAGATTATGGAGAATAGCCTAATACCCCATTGCTTTGTGATGGGAAGGTTGGCAGTACAGACATACAGTTTCAGTCAGATGACATTTATCTCAGAAGCCAGGCTAGATCACAAAACTCTAATGACTGAGATTCTTGTGTGCCAGGTGCTTTCTTGGAATATCAGTTTTGTAGTCTACTTGGGATGCCCCATTTTTTCAAGATAAGGTGAAATCAGGGTTAGTATATGGAAGCAGTGAGGGCATGGGGTGCAACTCATTATGCTGTGGCCTTGCAAAGGAGCTTGCCTCCTGCAAAAATTTTTTTTTTGTGATTTTTACACTGCAGATGTAGTTTTCTTTTTTGTAGAATCACTCTTTTGTGATTCATAGGTTCATCGATTCATACACTGTTACTAGGCTAATGACCCGGGGGGGGGGCCTTTCCAAGCCTAGCCAAGTTTTCACAAAAGAATAATTATGTCCTGCATCCAAATAGGACATTGATGGCTTAGGCATTTATAAGCTACCACTCTGCATAAGGGACGTGGGTGCCATGCCCAGTGTAAATTTCCTATTCCCCATCCACTTAAACTGGGTAATAGACAATCTCATCTTCACGTGGATGGGAAGCTTGTTCCATAGGAGATGCAGTCTGTGGGACATGTATCTG
>NC_056746.1:264210708-264218208 GCF_019279795.1 Protopterus annectens | reverse complement strand
GAGCATCCTCTTCTGTCATGGTCCTATAGACAAGAGGCTAGTGTACTGTTCCAAAATATTTTTGGTTGTACTGCCCCCCATCTCCCATGTGCCAGTGTTCTCAGTCTCCAGAGAAAGACAAAGAAGACACTAGGGCATCCTTGTCCTGATGTGCTGCCACCCTGATGGGTCTGCCTTTAACATCCACAGTCCTCCACACACACACACACACACACACACACACACACACACACACACACACACACACACAGCAGGTAGTAAGGTTAATGTGGTCTGTGTGGACCTGTTACTGCAAGCGCATTTGAGTTTAAACTCATAACTTCGACTGGGACTGTATTCAGGCAGGAAACAAACTCACCCACATCCCAAGATAAAGGGAGCTGTCCATATTATTTTTCAGGCAATGCATGCATAATCATTTATCTCACAAAATAAATAAATAGAGGACATTTTTTTTTATTAAAATCAGCATGTCTGATGTTTTACAGCTGTATTACAGTTGTTCTCTTTTTTTATGGAGTTCTGACCTCTACATTTGTTTAGATGGAAGAACTCATACCTTGAACCAATATGATAAATTCATTTAGCACACCCCATAACTGGTTACTAACTGTAATGGTGGGGAAGCCATTAAGACGTGCCCCTCTGAATGTATTAGGTCATATGCCTGATTGTTATTTAATGCACATGCCTAACGAGTCACCTGAATTAAAGGGTAAGCAAGGTGATCTTGCCAATAGTTTTAATTGGACTCTCTTTCCTGAGTCATACAATTACAGTTCAGAACACAGCAATCCAGAGGACCACCACAGGAGTTACCTTACCATTCAGAGAAGCCTAAACTCTCCCAGTCAAGGTGGAACTGTAAACAGTTGTAATTAAATGGAAGTACCAAATAAGCTAAAATGGTAGGAAACAAAGTGTAGAAGGTACCAGAGACATGAAATATACTCATTTCAAAACATAAAGCATTTTCACCATATCATTAAGCCTTTCTTTAACTTGGCCAGCACTTGTTGAAATGAGCATGGTCCCACAAAGTCAGGAGGCAATATCTTGTCATGTATTAGCTCAAATTAAGTCTGCTACAACAAAAAAAAACATATTTGTTACTTACAAAATGGAGTTCACAAATAAGGAAGCTGACTGGTTATTCAGACTTCTGCAAGTGTACAACTTACGGTAAGAGTTCCATAAAAATATATATATTTAATTAGGACACTAAATCACCAGCCAACATAAAAAAAATCAGTACTGTACCATTTCTTACACAAAAGGTGATTTTAAATTCTGATGTCAATGCACAAAACAATAAGTCCCAAGGTAGATGTTAAAAACCATTCCTTTATTCGAACAAGTGAGCACTTTCACGTCTCTCTAGACGCTTCATCAGACGTGAAATAAAATCCTGTATCCAAGATTGCTTAAATATCACTAAAACACCAATGAAACACTTGTACCATTGGCACAGAACTATTTAAAAATAAAAATAAAGATACATAAGTATACTTATATATATGCACTGACTTTTATCTGGTTTGCTTTGATTGCCGTGGCGTATTCACCTTTCTTCTATGACTTGTTTACTGTTTTTTTGTGAGGTGATACCTTACCCTGAGCTGTTGGTTTTTTGGACTGTTAAATTCTGATGTCTTTGCAGTTAATGTTAGCGTCTTCTAGTCATTTGAGAAAGGGTGTGAGTTTCCATAGTGTAGTGCATATCTAACACCTTTTCCATTTACAGGTTTCAGTTTTAGTCCTTATGAAGAGCAGCCATATGGCCGATGGACCATTTATAGCATTTCAACCTGCTGTGCTGTTTTCCCTTTACTACATAATGTAATGCTAGAGGAAGCACATAGTTGGTAAAGCATGATTTCCTGATTGCACCATCCAGTTTGGGTCATTGCCATCACAGTGACTGTGATATCTGCATGACATAATAAAGGAATCAGGACCTAACTACCAATCTGCAACATTTCGTGCTATTAATAATGTAAGTATAACCATGCTGAACTAGCGAAGTGTAGGCAGAAATGAAGCAATGTCACAGTCCTTTCAAATGTAGATGAAAGGAAAATGCTTCATTTAATGAAAACACAAACTAGACGAACACGACAGATTGATCAAAAGTGACGTAATATAAAAACACACCTACAAACTAAAACATGTCCCCCGACACCCCCTACTACTTATATATATATATATATCAACTCAAGATTGTATTACAGTGTTGAAGGAGAAAAGTCCCACTCCCTGCTATACTGTGACTTCCCACAAAGTAATGCTGGCATTATGCAATCATATGGCTGTTCGATTCCTTCTGCCAGCATAAACACATACATACACACACACACACACACACACACACACACACACACACACACACACACACACACACACACACACACACACACATACAAGTCTGTGTATATCTAAAAAATGTTTAACAGTGTCCCAATTGGATTTGAGTACATACTGTGTATATAATTCAGATGTTGTACACCCCACTGTAACATAAGGCACAGCAACTATTTTATATCAAAACATTCTAAATAAGAACAAATATTGCAACAATCAGCATTTAAAAATAGCTTCACCCTATCCCATTTTATAAGAATAATGATATCCACTAGCATGGGAACTATAGAATAATAGCAGACTATCCAAATGCAATGAGGTACTCTACCTGTGATATAAGGCTATAGAAATAACTCCTATGAGTAGTCCAGCATAGCCAATGCGGCCCGCATCATTGGATATTATTACTTACTTAGAGGTAAGTTTACCCCATTAATACGATTTTACAAATATGTTATTCAGAAATAGATTACAGATGGCGTGGGCATTTGGGCATATTTGTACATGAAGCCTAGAGTGTTTCCCTGGGTTTTTCCTCACCTGAATTGCACAAAAGAAGAAACTTGTTATATTTATTTAAAGGCTACAGCAGCTATATCACACTGAAAGCTGGCATACAGAGGACATGCTCTACCTGCAATGTAAATGTTAGTCTTCTTGCATAATCTAAACTTCTGGGCTTTCATCAGAAGAACGAATAGTTTGGCCACACCTGGAAATTCTTGCCAAACAATCTGGTATCTAGTAGTAAAACCCAGTACATATTCTTTTATACCTGTCTGTTTACCTGATGCAAATTTTTAAAATTATCGTGGCTACTTTGTACAACTAAAATGTTGCTCTGTGGAATATGACACCTTGGATCTATATAGTTTCTGTTTTTTCCTTTATATACTAAGCTCTGTATCTTGTATGTGATATTTGACATCTGCTGTTTTGAAATGTATTGTATCGTACCATATGATATCTTGTAAGATTTGTTGTTAACTGTGGAGTTTTTCTCTCTCTCTGGGCTTTCTCTGAAAAGGAGCCTGTTGTGGTCCAGTCAGATTTTCCATGTAAACAAATGCTTATAAATAAATTAATAATACATGAATGAATAAATGAAAATATAAATAAATAATCAGGGATATAAAGCTTTGATTTTTATCAAAGCCATTAAAAATTGTTGAAAATCTTAACATGGTAGAAATCCAGAATCAACTATATTAGAATGGCTATAACTAGAAAATAAATAAAGGCAACTTAATCAAACGGAAAAGGGTAAAAAAAGGAACAGTTACTGACTGAGTGTACTTTATTGAATCCCACAATGTTGGAAATGTTGTTCTTGTTCCTGGTACTCTAACATCCTAATTGTTAACAATAAGTCTTTTCAATGCCAATGCCTTTCACATAGGCTAACAATCTTCCCACTCCTACTTCCTTCTCTTCTCTCGTCTCTTTATTACTTTTGAAATTGTGCTATATAACCTGTATTTTGATTGTCTAACATTTTTAGTTACTATTTGCAATTGGTAGCATAGCAAGGGTGGGGCAAAGGCAGCATCTGCCCTGGGCACAAGATGTTAGAGGGTACAATTCTGAAGTGCCTTTCTTGCATTCTTCTAACTGTACCAGCAATTCTAACGTCTGAGGTAAGCTGTAGCAAGCTGATTGCTACAAATGTAACAATCAGCTGGTTGCAGTTTAAAACGTACTATATATTTTTCACCCTTCTACTGATGAGCAGGTGCAAAGCGGGGTGTGTATCTGGCTGGCAATGGAGAGCCCATTGTATCAGAGCAGAGTAGCATGTGTTGGGGAGGGGGGACCGTGGATTGGGTACTGTCTGCATGAGGCAAGGTAACTGGCATCCTGCAGATTTACAAAAGTCCATTTTTTTTTTGTGCTATTCAGTGGTTGACCAGTTACACCTCTTTAACTGTGTTAAATACCTTTATTTTTGATTGTCAAACTGTTGATATGTCACTGTAATTAATATATATATATATATATATATATATATATATATATATATATTGGTGCTGCGGTAGCGTTGTCGCCTCAGAGTTAGACGTTGCCCGTTCGATTCTTAGTTAGAGCGTCTTCTGTGTGTCGACATGCGTGAATGGGTGTTCCTTCATTGAAGGTTGTGCGTTAGGCCCGGCAGGCCAGCACGTAAAAATCTACTGCCAATCATTAGCGGACCGGAGTTCCGCTGTGGCGACCCCTAACCGAGAAAAGCCAAAAGACACAAACATATATATGTATATATATATATATATATATGTGTGTGTGTGTGTATATTGTAATCTCATCTTGGAACTTTTCTCCCAGGGCCACCACTGAAAATGAGCTTCTGCTCATTTGGTATATCCTGGTTAAGAAACATAAAATACATAAATAAGATGAATCTTGTTTCATCTCATGTAGTCGATATACTTAGTAGAAGGCAGTGAATGTTAGGATTATGACTGTGGCCTTAGTATCTATACATTCACATGGGGGTTGGGGAATGCAGGCCAGCTTATCCTCCTGAAGAATATACAGCTAGTCATTTTGTTATTGACTTACTAATTATCTAGAGCTTGATGAAAAGATCTTAAGTAATTGTTATTTATTCAAACACCTTATAATGGCAAAGAAAGGCAAGCTGCAAAGCAGAATTATAACAACATCAACATGCAAAAATAAAAATAAAACCGTGACTGTCAAAGTCTCCCATTTCAAAAAGGTAATCTGTGTACCTTCCTCAGTCTGCATGTCACCTGTACCCTGAGATGCAATCCATAAGTTCAGCTCACAGGTTTCTCAAAAGTTTACTTCCTGTCCTCTTTGTTAGACTAAGGAATTTGCCCAGGAGTTTTATTTTTATTTGTTAACCAGGCAGGAGAACTGTTTTAAGAACCCTCTTTAGTCATGAGCCTTTTTCAGACGGCACATTTATTTATTTTTGTTTTATTTACTTTGCTATTAAGTGAACTGAGCCACTAGAGGCCATTTATTTTCATGACCTAATTACAAAACAGGATATAAAATCAGTAATAATGTGTAGAAACAGCATTAGGGTTAATGTACAACAAACCCAGAGATGTACACCTAATAGCAGGGTTCAATTGACACCTTAGCATGTAGGTGCTTTGGGTGACTTACAGAGCACTTCTGCTATGTGCTGTAGTGAGTAGAAAACATGAGGGCCTTACCTTCTTTGGTCTTGCAGAAAGTGTCTGCATATTGAATGGAAAATGATGTTATAGTACTTATGACCCTCTGTATCATGTTTTCTCAGTCTTATTAAGAATGTCATTTCTGTGCAGCTTATATATATGTGCCAGTCAGTGTACATAGAGCTGTTATTATCTCACTATAAATACAGTCCGTGCAGCTGATGGATCCTGTTCTGTTGGTGTTGTTGGGCAGGTCCTCCTGGAAATGGTTTATCATCATCCTGATATCACTGTTGGGGAGCAGGGCTATCGTTTACAGGGTGACTGGGAGATGGGTATGAGGGAAGGTAGACAGAATGCAACAATAAATTAATAGATGAATCTCCTGGCTGTAAAGTATTGCACTGCACCTCCAGAGTCATCCAGCAATGGAACCTCATTTTGTAGTAGGCAGACTCACACTTTACAGTGCTACAACTCCTCCAATGGGTCTGGTGGTATTCCACCTGCTCATGTGTTTGTGGTGATAGCATAAGCATCAGCAGATATGATTTGAGAGGGTATCTAGCACCACCAAGGAAACAACCCACTTTGAAAAGCTTCATAGACAGTGCTGGACTACCACACGTACTGACATCATGGCTTTAATCAGGTATAGGTGACACAGGTTTATTATATCACCTCCATGGACATATTCCACTGGCAAGTTTATGCAGTAGTTTCTATAACAGTTGGCATATGCAGGCCCATCATCCATGGCAGATCCCTAGATTGTAATATGTGTGAGACCCAGTGCTGAAAGTGTCCCTGGCAACTGACAAGCTGTGAGGAAGCCACACCAAACTGCAGGAGTATTTAATTGCCTCCTCCAGTCACAATTCTACATCATACTGTTTTATGATTTTTTTATGTAGCACAGTGTTTGAAATGCTTACCATATTATTATTTGTAATCATGAAAAATTTCAATAAAGTTATCCATAACATTGTAAATGCAATATATATGAATAAAAAAACCCAAACAAAAACTGCAGACTTTAATTCATGTACAACAGATTTTCTGTGTTTTCTCTTACAATAAACAAAAAAGACAGACACCACCTTTTATTGTCTTAAAACCTGGAAATATATTAGCTATCTTTAAAAATCTGGTACAATACCCTGATGGAAGTTTTTGAAGAGTATGAGATCAAATCTCAGGCCTCTGAGATGTAAAATGAGTGGACGACTGCCATACTATTCTAGTTTGTAAGGAACTATTTCTTGCAAATTTAACTGAATGTAATGAAATTGTACAAGGGCTAAAACAGATGGGATAAACCAATACGTTTTCATATAAAAATACAACTAGAACTACTCTTCAAATAAAAGCTTTATGAAACTTTAAGGCTGTAATTCACAGACTACTGCACAAAGTACAACTGAGTTAATCACATATGTGATAGGCAGTGAACAGAGCTGGCTGCAGAAGAAATGAGTACTTAGTTAAAGAACTGTACTGGGGAAGCAGTGCTGGGCTGCCCTGAGAAATGAGTACTTAATGGAAGAACTATACTGGGGAAGCAGTGCTGGGCTGCCCTGAGAATGAGTACTTAATGGAAGAGCCGTACTGGGGAAGCAGTGCTGGGCTGCCCTGAGAAATGAGTACTTAGTTAAAGAACCGTACTGGGGAAGCAGTGCTGGGCTGCCCTGAGAAATGAGTACTTAGTTAAAGAACCGTACTGGGGAAGCAGTGCTGGGCTGCCCTAAGAAATGAGTACTTAATGGAAGAGCCGTACTGGGGAAGCAGTGCTGGGCTGCCCTGAGAAATGAGTACTTAGTTAAAGAACTGTACTGGGGGAAGCAGTGCTGGGCTGCCCTGAGAATGAGTACTTAGTTAAAGAACCGTACTGGGGAAGCAGTGCTGGGCTGCCCTAAGAAATGAGTACTTAATGGAAGAGCCGTACTGGGGAAGCAGTGCTGGGCTGCCCTGAGAAATGAGTACTTAGTTA